>NC_056729.1:1690718105-1690815605 GCF_019279795.1 Protopterus annectens | reverse complement strand
ATATATATATATATATATATATATATATATATATATATATATATATATATGGGTCTATATGACTATATCGACATGCCATAAGATCGACATCCACTATATCGACATGAAATCACCGACAAAGCACATTACCGAAAGTTCAAAAACCCGACAGTCACTTGTCCGACAACTGAAAATTAAACATCCGAAAACAGTGTGCTACATACTAGACTCCCATGGTAGTGTCAATCTGTCGAAGTACGCTAACATAAAGCACATAATGCAAGCAGAACCTCAACACGACAGGAAAGAAATACTATACTTTGCAGAACGTACTGCTTCCATTTCAAAGTGTCTTGCCATACCATATTACTTCGGTGCAGAGTACATATCGCTCTGAATAATGCGATTATTTAACTTGTAGAATTACTTTCTATTTCTAACTACCTACACGTGTTTATCCAGTCTTAATTGCTTTAAGATACTTTTATTTTCTGCTCATGCACTTTGCTTACTGTCGCTTTAAATAGTAGAAAGTCACTTGTTCGACAGAAAGCAAAGTGCATAAGCACAAAATAAAGCTATGTTAAAGTAATACACAGTGAATAAACACGTTCAGGTAGTTAGCAAATGGAAAGTAATTCTACAACTTACATAGTCACGTTACTCAGAGCGATATGTCCTCTGCACCGAAGAAATATGGTATCGCAACGGACTTTGAAATGGAAGTAGTAAGTTAGAATATGGTATGGCAAGGCAGTTTAAAATGGAAGTAGTACGTTCTGCAAAGTATAGTATTTCTTTCCTGTCGTGTTGAGGCTCTGCTTGCATTATGTGCTTTATGTTAGCGTACTTCGACAGATTGACACTACCATGGGAGTCTAGTATGTAGCACACTGTTTTCGGATGTTTAATTTTCAGTTGTCGGACAAGTGACTGTCGGGTTTTTGAACTTTCGGTAATGTGCTTTGTCGTATATATATATATATATATATATATATATATATATATATATATATATATATATATATATATAAGGGTCCCCTTCAGATGGTCGAACTTTTAAAAGCTCGACTTTCATATGGGCGAGACCATATGATCAAACTTTTAAAAGCTCGACTGGTCTGAATGGAGATCTCCGTAGAGCAAGGAATGGGAAGATTTCCCATTACTGCAATGTAGTACAATCTCGGAGTTGGTATATTTAAATAGCGGGGGATGTGGGGAGGCACAGCCCCCCCCATGTGGGTGGTGCATGGGGGGCTTGCCTCCCTGCTATCACTGTTTAGGTTTTTTTTATTGTTTATTTCTTTTTCACATTTTCATACATTCAAATGTTCGCTCATATAGTCTTGACCATATGAAAGTTGAGCATTTGGATGTTCAATTATGTGAAGTAGACCCATATATATATATATATATATATATATATATATATATATATATATATATATATATATATATATATATATTATACATATACAGTGGATATAAAAAGTGTACACACCCCATACCAGGTTTTTGTGATATAAAAAAATGAGACCACAATAAATCATTTCAAAACTTTTTCTACCTTTAATGTGACCTACAACCTGTACAATACAATTAAAAAACAAACAAATTTGTTAGGGGAAAAAAATCTAAAAAATAAAAAATGTACAATAAGCTGGTTGCATAAGTGTGCACACCCTTAAACTAATACTTTGTTGAAGCACCTTTTCATTTAATTAGAGCATTCAGTCTTCTTGGGCACACACCTGCCATCAGTTAAAGAGACTCTGATTAACCCCAAATAAAGTTCAGCTGTTCTAGTAGTATTTTCCTGACATGTACTCAGTTGCCTGCTACAGCAAGAGCCATGGTTCGCAGAGAGCTTACAAAGCATCAAAGGGATCTCATTGTTGAAAGGTATCAGTCAGCAGAAGGGTACAAAAAAAATGTCCCCAGCATTGTTTATACCATGGAACACAGTGAAAACAGTCATCAAAAAGTGGAGAAAATATATAACAACAGTGACATTGCAAAGAGCTGGATGTCCCTCCAAATTTTATAAAAAGACAAGACAAAAACTGGTAATGGAGGCTGCCAAGAGACCTACAGCAACACTGAAGGAGTTGCAGGAATTTATGGCGAGTACTGGTTGTGTACTACAAGTAACAACAATCTCCTGTATTCTCCATATATCTGGACTATGGGGTAGGGTTGCAAGGTGGAAGCCTTTTCTTTCACAGAAAAACATCCAGGCCTGGCTAAAATTTGGAAAGCAAAACATCAAGTCTCCGAAAAGCATGTGGGAAAATGTGTTATGGTCTGATGAGACCAAGGTTGAACTTTTTGGTCATAATTCTAAAAGGTACATTTGGCCCAAAAACAACACTTTGCATCACCAAAAGAACACCATCCCCACGGTGAAGCATGGTGGTGGCAGTATCATGCTTTGGGGTTGCTTTTCTTTAGCTGGAACAGGGGCTTTAGTCAAGGTGGAAGGAATTCTGAACAGTTCCAAATACCAGTCACTTTTGGCCCAAAACCTTCAGGCATCTGCTAGAAAGCTGAAGATGAAGAGAAATCTTACTTTTCAACATGACAATGACCCCAAGCATATATCCAAATCAACAAAAGAATATCTTCACGAGAAGAAAATTAAAATTTTGGAATGGCCCAGCCAGAGCTCAGACCTTAATCCAATAGAAAATCTGTGGGGTGACCTGACAAGGGCTGTGCACAAGAGATGCCCTCACAATCTAACAGATTTGGAGTGCTTTTGCAAGGAACAGTGGGCAAATATTGTCACGTCAAGATGTGCCATGCTGACAGACTTCTACCCAAGAAGACTGAATGCTGTAATTAAATCAAAAGGTGCTTCAACAAAGTATTAGTTTAAGGGTGTGCACACTTATGCAACTAGCTTATTGTACATTTTTTATTTTTTATATTTCTTCCCCTAACAGGTTGTTTGTTTTTCATTTGAATTGTACAGGTTATAGGTCACATTAAAGGTGGGAAAGGTTTTGAAATGATTTATTGTGGTCTCATTTTTTTTTATCACAAAAACCTGGCATTTTAACTTATATATATATATTATCTGGGAGCGGTACAGAATCCTGAAAGCCCAAAATCCTAAGACCAAAATCTCGAAAGTTCAAAATACTGAAAACTCAAAATACTGAAAACACACAGGATACCAACACTTACTATATTCCAGCACAAGTACATACAGAAACAAATAAAAGACAGACCATATTACTCTTCTCCAAGTATACTCAGGGGGGCAAGCCCCCCCTGCACCCCCACCCCCCTGTAAATTAAATAGACCAACCCTGAGATGGCACTACAGTGGGGAAAAGTTAATTTCCTAACCGGCTTGTATCATAATTACCATAAATATACATATTATACATTTTAGATGTTAAGAAATACGATGTTATGAGTTTTAGATGATCTGGTCTCAATGTTATGAAATTAGATGTTATGGGTTTTAGATGTTTTGAAGGGGACCTATATATATATATATATATATATATATATATATATATATATATATATAGATCTAGGACTTTTGATCGAAAAATCAAAAGTCTGAATCCATAATTACCGAACATACTTTACCGAAAGCAGTTTCACAGAAAAAGCGCTTATGGTAAAGTATGTTTTAAAAAAAAACATTAAACTTACTTCTATGCACTGGGGCAAGCCCCCCTTCACCCCCCCCACCCCCCTACTTTAATATTCTTACTCCGAGGTCGCACTACAGTGGGGAAAAGTGAATTTTCCCTTATCCGCACAGTAGTACAACTGGCAAATGAGCATACTTATCCGAAAGTGCTGTTTCGGTGAACAGCACTTTCGGTTAAGTATGCTCGGTGATTTCTGCTTCGGTGGAAAGTGCAGTCGTGGATCTGCACGGATCCCATATATATATATATATATATATATATATATATATATATATATATATATATATATATTATCTATGGAAGCACTCCATATAGTCGAGGATTCATAATGTCGAACATTAGTAATGTCGGCAGAAGTGATCAAATAATCACATGATCACAGAATGCCGACATTACTTTATGTGAGGTTGTGTACAGTGAGGAGTAGGAATTTACCACTTCACCAATGTTATGTGATGTCAGAGGTGATATATATAATTAACAGGGGAATGCAAGGGTATAGGCAGGCTTGCCCACTTGCTTTTTTCATTGATCTTTTACTGTCTGACATTGTCTTACTTAGATATTTTGAAGAACACTCATATGTAGCTCAGGCTAACTCTTAATCATGCTTTGCTGGGTGAATGCACAAGAATACAGAGTATTGTTCATCATTATGACCTATCTGAGTAGAGGCGTATTATATAGGAGCATAGTGTGCAACCAATCCAACTGCAGACAAGGCTGACAAATTGCGTAGAATTACGGTATGTGATTTTACCCTGGCTTTGTGGCACAAAGGGATGACGTGTGTTCACTTAGAGGTGTGAGTAATAAAGGAACGTGCACGATAGGGAAGACATTGCTGAAACTTAACATTCTTACCTCTGCCAGTTATGAAGGCTGGAGGTATTTGCCTCAGGGTACATACTCTCTCTGTAAATCCATGATTTGAACCAGAAATAGGTCAGAGGCATCTCTCTACAGGTCAAGCCTATGCTTTTAGGAACAACATCAGTCAAGGAAGTGGCCACCTCATTGAACACCAAACACCTATGCTGTTTTGGGCAAACACACTGGAATGCTATTGTTTACAGAAAAAAATCCTGATTGTAATTGGTTGAAAAGTGCAGGAGATAAAAGAAACTATAAACAAGAGAAGTGTTTGTTTCTGCTGGTGTTCCTGGGCACACCCATTCAGTGCAAACTGTGATTCTGAAAGTTTACAAGGTATTACAGTAGAAATAAATGTAAATGAAAAAGTTATCTGCTGGCTACATTACTATGATTACATATGCTCAGCTGTTATTCTGCTAACTCAGTCCTCTGAAATGACTGCTAACTGTGCCTCTTTGCTCATTAATGTACTCACCTACATTGGAAGCCTGGTCCTTATAGCTTAAGTGCTTACTACATGGAAAAAGATCGCTGGACACAGACAACAGTTTTCAAGTCTGGCTTATAAGATTTTCTTTGGTAAAGTAATCTGCTCACAGTGCAGAATTTCGTAGCCGGACCTAGCCATAGCATACCGCTTTCTCTAAGCTGTCTTTTTAACTACTACATTATATATCTATTACTCATATCAGTACCTTCTTTAAATTAAAATACTTTTTTTTACAATTGATATCCATATTATTACATAATGTCTGTTTTTTATCCATGACTGTCTGCTTTGGATAAAATGTTTGCATTGCTATAGTGTGTACATCTATAGGCAAACATTTTTCATATGTTGGAAAACGCACACTTACCTCTTCAGGTACTGGCTTTACATTTTCACCATTTTTACCGATCTCAAGGATCTAAGGAGGAAGAAAGGTAGATTAGTATTGTAAAATATGTAAACATACTTGAAACTAACTAAACCACTTCAGAATATTATTTTTTAACTACCTTTAAGTATGGCATTATTTTTATTGGATTAGGTGTTGCTTACTTTTAGACAGTCAAAAAGCTGATAATGCTGTATATACATACATTGAAGAGACAAATAATGTTGATATGAAAATGTTGAAACAATGAATGTTAACATGTGTTACACATGCTCCAAGGTTTACACCTGAGCAGGCTAAATCAGAAACAACTGTGCCCTCCTGCACCACTCACAGCCCCTGCAAAAACTATATATATAGACTAACTCCAAAATCACACATTTCCTAGGGAAAGGAATATTCTCCTACGTGGGAATATCAATCATGTTTAGGGAGACCAAATGGTGTTAACCAAGCAAACATCGAAGGTGTGAAACCACTGCCAAAAATAAACTTATAAACCAAAATAACAAGAAGTCCTAACAGATGAAAGCACTCAATTGTGTGTCAATAAATTGTCAACAGATGTGTACATAAGTTACCAATATATATAGTTTCACTTCAGAATGTCGAGTCACTGAAAACTCGAACTTCATATGCTCGAGACCATATGATCGAGTTTTCAGAAACTCAAATTTGTGAAGTTTTGATAAAAAAGACTTTAATTTAGTTGAAAATAATTTTTTTGCAGGGGGGCAAGTTCCCCTGCACCTTCCCTACTCAAATATACCATCTCCATGATCGCACTATAGCGAGGAAACGGGAAATCTCCCATTCTGTGCTTCTGCATACAGTGCAGAATGGGAGATTTCCCTTTTCTCCACTGTAGCACAATATTGGGAGTTGGTATATTTAAATAGGGGGTATGGGGGTGCAGGGGGGGCGTGCCCCCCTGCAGAAATGTTGTGTTTGACTTTTTTTTTTTAATTATTTCACTTCACAGTTTCGAGTTTCTGAACTCTCGATCATATGGTCTCGACCATATAAGTTCGAGTTTTCAGTAACTCGACATTCTGAAGTGAAACTATATATATATATATATATATATATATATATATATATATATATATATATATATACACACATATATATACATATGGAAATGATTTTTTAACCTGTAAATAAGATGAACAAAGTTAATTTCTATGGAGTTTTTTGCTGACAGCCTTTTGTATAAGATCTCAGTGTAGCGGGGTCAGAGAATTTGCCCTTACCCCACTGTTGTGCAGTCTTAGAATTGGTATATATATATATATATATATATATATATATATATATATATATATATATATATAATTTGATTAAATCTAAAATTATCTTTCTTTCTTTGTTCACTCTTATGGGCATTCAGATTTTTAGAAGACACTCATATATATGTAGAAAGAGAGAGAGTGGTGAGAGATGGTGATTATTTAGTAATGGTTTTAATCATATTTACAATCTGAAACATAAGTTCATGTAAGGATCTCTACAGAAACAAATAAACAAATCAATGCATTTAGTAGCACGTCTGTATAAATAAAGTAGAACAGTAACATTTACAATAGTGCATTAGGACAACTAATTTATGGAAAAAATTATACATAGAGTGCATGTCTGAGTGTGTGTGTCTGACTAAGTGAATCTGTGTAGTGTTTATAATGTTGTGCATGTGCACATAGGCATGCATATTGTACATACATAGCTGTTCCCAAAAAGTATGTGTAAGATTTAATTTTGAAAAAAAAATGTCCTAAGCCTTTGCAACTCTTTATACAAAAGCTCTTATTTCTTTGCTTATTTACTGAATTTCTAGTAATGTCAGGTTTGAGGGCTCTTCAACTACTTACTCCTTTGTTCTCCCTGTACGACTGAAAGATTTATAACATCTTCACTTTGTAGTGTTAAGCTTTTTCGCATTTTACCTATTGCTTCCCCAAATATAACATGTTCTGCAGTAATATCTTAGTAGGAAAAGAGCATGCACAGCTCCAAAGCTAGGTTTATTTGCAATATTAATTAAAACAATGAGTGAGAAGGTCACTGAAAAACCAATCAGTAAAAACAAAATGAAAACTCCAGCAAAGCTAGAACTTCCACTGAGTGACCTCCCAAACCTCTTGTATCACAGGCACATGGGATATATGCAAAAGATCCTTATGAACATCAGGTGTTTCAGCTAACTGGCGATTCTGAATGCCCATGACTTGTTTTGTCGTTTTAATGGACAATTTCAGGCCAATAAAGCCAAATACCACTAGCTGTGGATATGCATATTTTGGCCTTGTTATGACCTCATCATCACAGCACAAGCAGAGTGTTTGACTAAGCATAAGAAACACAGGGATTGTTTTTTTCAGTGACCTTCTCACTCATTGATTTAGTTTGTTGTTTGGGATATTTTTGCAGTGACCCTAATGATAATGGACTTCAGCTGGGTATAACAGCCATGTGTTTCTTATGCTTAGTCAAACACTCTGCTTGTGCTGTGCTGATGAGGTCATAACAAGGCCAAAATATGCATATCCACAGCTAGTGGGGTTTGGCTTTATTGACCTGAAATTGTCCATTTAAACGACAAAACAAGTCATGGGTATTCAGAATCGCCAATTAGCTGAAACACCGGATGTTCATAAGGATCTTTTGCATATATCCCATGTGCCTCTGCAATATTAATTAAAAGGTATATGTGCCTTTAAGAGAGATATTGCTGCTTGAATTGGTGTTTCATGTGATCCTACACACTGAGCCAGTCTGACGTGAAGCTTTTTGATGGTATAAAGTACATCTTTTTCTCCTTACCTGTTCATCTTGATTTTTTTTTGGGTTTCTAATACCGTGATGGGAATGGACCCTGTTCCTTAGTGAAAGTATTATTAAATTTAGTATTGTTTCAGTCTTTGATGTTAGAGAGAAGTGCCCTTTGCAGCACCTGCAATGTGCCCAGTAATGACTCCTACTGCAATCCGTACAGAGTTACATGTATTGGTAACACGTCTAAATATTATTGTAGATTCTTTTTTAAAAGACCCGTTACTCTGACTACTACTGTAACTGTCTACTTATTTTTCTTCCACATTGCCCTTTTTTCTGCCTGTAAATCTTGGTATTTTATGACTTGTGTACAAAAGACACTGTATTGTAGATTCTTATTTTATAAGACCCGTAGATTCTTTTTTATAAGACCCATTGCTCCTACTACTACTGGAACTGTCTGCATATATTTCTTCCACATTGCATTCGTTTCTGCCTGTAAATCTTGGTATTTTATGACTTGTGTACATAAGACACTGTAGTCATTGGGTGTAGCAATTTCAAAGATCAATGCTACTTTTGCCTTCTTTTCATGGACTACTATATCTGTTTTGCCTGCACCTATTTTTGAACTGTTGATAATGGTTGATCCAATGTGATATAAACTTCATCACTTTCTATAATGCTTTGTGGTTCATTTCCAGTATTTTTCAGTCACTTCAGTAGTATAATGTTTGCACAGTCTCCAATGCAACAGTCTTCCCACATTACTATGCCTTTCAGTATACAGTCCTTCTGCCATTAGTATATCACAACCAGCAGTAAGATGTGTGACTGTTTCCAGTTCAGTTTTACAAAACCTACATTTTTCTATTTCTCCCACATGTTCAATGGACTTTGTAAACCAATGTGTATGTTGTCCACTATCTTGGCCTGCCCATATTAACCTTTCATCTTTTGGCTTAAATACACTTTTCCTTAACCTTTCCTGCATTTGAGTTTGATCAATATGAGGTTGTTCCAAGAGTTTTCTATACTTGCAACTATATTTATGCATTATCTACATTTCTTGTCTTCTCATCTGATCCTTTACCTTATATTCTTTCTTTTGTTTTTTTGGCACATTCAGTTGCTGCCTGATTTTTATCTACTTCTGGTTTGACATTCATTCCTGCTTGATGGTGATATGCTTCTGCTATATTAAGCATGGAAGTCATCTTTGACTTATTCTCATCATGTTTTAAAACCTACATTTGGGTCATGTGAGGTCAGCAGATATGTATGCAGTCCCATGATTGGAGATCTATACATGTAATCAGTTCCGAGAAGGCCCATACCTCCTACAGAATGGGGAATATATAGTCTTGGTATACAATGATTTTTATAAATCATTTGATGAGTATGAAGCATCCTTCTTGTTTTCCTGTCTAACCTATCCAACACCTTTTGAGGACAGTCAATCACTCTAAAACTTTAAGTTAGGACAGAGAGAGCAAATTTGTTTATAGATGGGACTTTATTCCTAGATGTCAAAGCTGTTTTCAGTATTAATTTAAGTCTTCTAAAATATTGTTTACTAAGTTTTATTCACATTTGTTCATGTTTTATTGTTGACCCTTCATCAATTTCCAAATATTTATACACTCCCTCTTGCTTAAGTTCTTTTATATCACATTCCTGTCCCAAACTGATGTTTTCTATGTGCTGCAGCATTATTGCTTTAAAGTTACTTTTGCACATTTATCAAGACCAAATGACATTCTTACATCATCTGAAAAAAATTTGACCACTTGCAGTTGTGCTTTCAGTTCCTCATCTGATGAACTATACAGTTTTAAATCACCTACAAAAAGAAGATAAGTCTTGATACTTTGTCATTTTCTGGGAGCCAAATTATATCCATGACCTAAACTGTTAAGTAAACAGCTTAATGGATTAAGGGGAAGACAAAAGAGCAGTGGTGACAAAGCGTCTCCCTGGAACATCCCCCTTTGAATTTTTATCCATGGAATAATAATTTTTCCTTTATCATGGCTTAACTTGCAAAGTGATTTGCCACTGTTTCATAGTCACTGTAGTGTAATCAATCAGTGTAGGGTGTATCTTATACATTTTAAGCATGCTTTAATCCATGAATGTGGGATACTGTCAAATGCTTTTTTTGTAGTCTATCCACCCATACTTAAATTCTTTCCCTAACAACAAATGATCCTTTGTTCTATATGACTTTCTTTTATTGCCCTTTTACTCTATTGCCATGATTAAGTTTTCTTCTAAATGACTATAAACTCGGTCGGCACCAATTCCAGTGTATAATTTATACATTGTTGGAAGGCAAGTTATTGGTCGATAGCTTTTAGGATAGCTTGCAGGTTCACTCTTAAGTAGGAGTATTGCTTTGCTGTTGTTAACCAGACTGGTGTCTGTTCGGGTGCGTATATAAATAGTTCTTACTCATGGCTAAATCTTCATGTAAAGATGTTAATACTTTTAGCAAGAGGTTTGGTACTGTAGCTGGGCCTGGGGTTTTCCAGTTAGGACCTTTTCTTAACTTTGTTTCAATCTCTGTGGCTGCTACTTCATCCTATTTCATATCCTGTACATTTGAACTTATTATTATTTCTTTTACTTCTTCTATCCATTTAGCATCTTTGCTATGTTCCATAGGATTTTCATATATATTTCTCCAAAATCTATTTATTTCTTCTCTTTTTTGGTGGTGTTTCAATTACTTTTGCCTTGATTCCCAGCTCTCTACAAAACGTTTTTGGGTCATCAATAAATTGCTTATTTTGTTCTTTTTCTTTTTATTTATCTGCATATCTTCTATGTTTTTCTGCCTGTGCTGACATTTTTAGTTTATTATTTGTGATGGTGCCTGATAGGTCCTGATCTGTCCTGATGCTGCACATTGCTTTTATCACGTCTATCTTTCTGAGTATTTTTGTTGATCTGATCTCTCTTCTATACTCTTCTAGCCGTGATACTTATTGTCTTAATTGCTTTATAGTTTTCTCTATTCAGTAATTCCATGATGGCATTCAATTTCTCCCCTTCCTTTCCCTTGCTGCCCTGTGTTCTTGTGGTAAGACTTTATCTGTTATTAATTTAGCTGCACAGTAATATATCCTATTTATTTCTGTTATATCACACGAATCTCTATGGATAATCCTAATTACTGTATTCATTTGTTTTATCAAACTTCTAATTCTCCGTACTTTGAGTGTCCTTTGCTCTTTCCTGTTGTGATGTTATCTGAGTTAAATTTTCTACACTAACTTTTTCACTTCAAGGGTAACCCATAACCTCATTTTCTATTTCTTTTACCTGTCCGTTACTAATCCTCTTTTTTACTTTTCCTCTTTGGTTTCTTATTTTTTGTATTGTAAAAATGTTCATGTTCACATGCCTTTGCCTGTAGTTCTTAGCAAATATCTTTGGAGCTGCTCTTTTTGTATTGATTAGTTTTGCTTTCTCCTTTGCATAAATATTGCACCATATTAAATCTCCTTTTCTTTCCCATGTCCATACTTCTTCAGATGTCTCCTGCTCCTCCTGTTCCTCCTTACTTGGATGACACATTGTTCCATCTTGCTGTGCTATAACCTGTGTTAGACATTCTACATTACATTCTTCACTTCACAGGTATTCCGTAACTACAGCTTCTATTTTTTTTTACTTCTACTTTACTAATCTTCTGTTCTACATTCCCTCATTGTGATCCTATTTTTTTATTGTGAAGTTTTCCATATCTGGATGCCTTTGCCTGTATTTCTATCTGAATATCTTTGAGGCTGCCTTTTTTGTGTTGATTAATTTGGCTGTCTCCTTTGCATAGATATTGCACCGTATCAGAGCTCTTTTTCATTCCCATGTCCGTATTTCTTTTTTATAACTTTCAAAAGTCTCTAGATTGTGTTCTTTATATTATTGCACTTCCTCAGTCGCTTCTTTTTCCAAATGAACCAAGGTTTCTTGGTTCCCTATTAAATCGATGGTTTAGCTTGTCGAAATGCTAAACATCGACAGCTAAACTCCAAAATGGCAAAACAGCGAATGAACAACTAAGCAAATTTTTTCTCAGGGAAAAAAATTCTTGGCTGTTACTGAGAATTTGCCCTTTCCCCCAATGTAGAGCGATCTCAGAGTTAGGATATTTAGTTAGAGGGGTGTGGGGGGGGGGCACAGCCCCCCACTTAATTTGGGTTTAAAGGTTTTTGTGGTGTCCATCGGCCAAGCAAATGTTTTCCCTGGGAAAAAATTTGCTTAGGTGGTCGTTCATGGTTTTGCCATTTTGGAGTTTAGCTGTCAATGTTTTGCATTTCGACAAGCAAAACTTTCATTGATATAATAGGGAAGCAGTTTCTTGGTCCATATAGTGTTTTTTCATGGGTCTGTTGTATTAATTAACACTAATTTGCATATGAAGCTTCTGACAGTTTTTCTTTGGAAGTATTTTTCTTTCTTCTAATTTCTCTCTTAATCTTTTCGTATATCTTCTGTCTCGAACTTCTGGGCTTCTTTCATAATAGTAACAATACATAATTTCTTTCTTATCCTCAACAGTCCCCTCTATCATCTGTATGGCTCTTTTTTGGCCTATCAGTTTTTGTGATTTTTGTGGATGGCTACTTTTTTCTACAAAAGGGGGGGGGGTCATCCTCCCCCTGGGCCTGGCCTAGCCCCCTTTTAGGAATGTTTCCATGTCTTGAGGATTCTACATTTTTTTCCAGTCCTGACACCAGTGCATCTACCTGGATTGGGCACTTTTTATCCTGGGTCTTGTGCACCCAGCTATCTTTTTTAATTTTTAACCTACTTCTGTCCATGATATACACTATATAAAATACAGTCTGTATGTCAGTGTCGTCTTGGTGATATTTTGTAAAAAACAGGGTCCACCTCATGAAGGTACTCTGCAAGACTTGAGGATGAATTAATGCCCAGCAAGACTACTCTCCTTTGCTTGCTGATTTATCATCTCTCCATTCGAACCCCTCATCTTGACAATGTGCATGCTTTCATGTGCACATATATTACGCTTGCTGCTACGTGTGTACCCCAGAAATAAGGTAAGCAGTGAGCTGCATGGAATACAGTATGTAATGTATATGCAAATGCAAGTGGAGCATGGATAACAGAGATAGAGAGAGAGAAAAGAGAGAGAGAGACAGAGACAGAGAGAGAAGAGAAGAGAAGAGAAGAGAGAGAGAAAGAAATACTCAAAAAGCAGAAGTGGTTGTGGAAGGAAATTAAGACATCAAAGGCCAGAATTAGGTAAGTATTGCAAGCTTTGCTAGAACAAGAGGAAAAACTTGATAAACTCTTTAGAGAAACTCAGGGAAGCATAAAGAAATAAAGGAAACTTTTTTTAATATATTAACCCCTGGATTCTGCAAGCCTTGCACAGCATGCAGGATTAGTGCAAGAGCTCTAGCAGGCAATATGTGTGCCGTGCGATCCAGGAATAGCCCTTAGGGGCGTGCACGAGTACTCCTGCACTAGTCCTGCACGGACTCAGCCCCTATATGCAAATTACCCATTTGCATGAGAAATCCATGCAAATGAGGTGAATTTATGATCCAGGAAGCTGGAAACTGGCCATGCAGAGCTAGTGTAATCTGTAGAAATGTTCTCCGTTAGTAACCGAGTACATTTCTGCAAATTCCAAACCGGAGCCGTGACAGCTCCAAATAAAGGGTGCATATCATTCAGGAAGCATGCCAATGGCCAAGTATAAGGCCACTGGCATTGAAAACAGTCGAAAAAATTAACTTTGATTTTTTTCAGCAAATCCTTGTTGTTTAAGTGTAGGGCAGTGGCGCGCAAACGGGATCAGACTAAAAATAAAACAAACCCCCAAAATAAGCATTCTAACCAAAATCACTATTCTGCCATTATAGTCAATGGCAGGCAGAAGACAACATGGCCAGTGAATAGTGGTTGCTAAGGGGGGCAGGCTCAGTGTGGGACATGTAACTACGCGTTAGCAGGCAATTCTATGCAAATGAGGGGAATGATACTGAATCCCAGATTTCCCCTGCATGCTAGTCAGCTCCCAACAGTGTAAGAGCAGGAATAGCTTGGTGCAAGCCTAGGAGTTAGTTGACATCATAGGGGGTGTGTCAGGCATACTGTAAGCGGATTGGAGCCATGTGGCTCAGGTTTGCTCCTAGCTTAGCACAGCTAGGCAAGGGGGTGTGTCTGAGTCTGCTTAGCACTCTTTATATTGCCTAAGTGGGTGTGCATGCTGTGCACCGGGTTTTAAAGAACAAAAAAGGTACACCAGGAAATAGCAGCTCTGTGCACATGAGTATTGTGTTTGTGCGGCCCGCCCCTGGTCTTAAACAAGAAGGCAATGGGAAGGGAAAACAGTAGTAGGAAGTTAATCAAGGAAAACTAGCATAGCTGGCAGGTGAAATGTATCAGAATCAGCCAGTTACACAGGCAGCAGACCAGCCCAGACCAGAACACTACTATAAACTATGCAAACACCTTCCCCTTTGGTTTTTCCCATACTCTACACCACTGGTATATACAAGCAGGGAACTTTTAACAAACAAAACTACAAAATGATAGGGGCTGCAGCAGGCATCATACAACAACATGTGCAAGGGGCTGAGGGTGGTGATGAGGATGTGAATGCTGCCGACCAACCCACAGTGAGGAGACTGAAAAGAGTGTAAAGACCCAGGGTAACCTACCAGGGGCTACATGGGCTGGAGATAGTGGAGTGCTATAGGGTAGACAGGGATCTCCTACAGCAAATTGTTGAGCTGTGCTGGCCATGCCTGACACACCGAACTGACAGAGGGGAACCCATCCCAGTGGATACCAAGATATGTGTAGGCCTAGGAATACTAGCCACAGGTACCTCCCAAAGCTTAACTGGGGATATCATGGGGATCTCACAGGCATCAGCATCCACAGTATTCCACCAGTTCCTGGATGCCATGTCAACACATGCCAGTGAGCACATATATTTCAACACCCGTGAGGTGTTGGCCAGCAATATGCATCTCTTCCACCAAATAGCAGAATACTATGAGGTAGTGGGTGTTATAGACTGCACGCACATATGCATCAAAGCACCACCCGGTGATCAGGGTAGGGCCTACATCAACTGCAAGGACCTCCCCTCCATCAACTGCCAGGTCATGTGGGATGCCCAGGGCATTATAATGAATGTGTGTGCTGGCTGCCCTGGAAGCTATCACAATTCCCATATCTGGCATCTGACGCAGCTGTGCCAGAGATTTGCCAATGGGGACATCCCCTACGGTCACCTAGTGGGGGGATGCTGGTTACACAATGGAGCCGTGACTGATGACACCCATCAGAAATGCACACACACCCAAACAAGAATGCCATAATGAGGCACACACACAGACCAGACATATAATAGAGACTGTGTTTGGGATGCTTAAGTCACAGTTCTGGTGCCTGGACACATCTGGTGGAGCCTTGCAGCACTTACCAGCTACATATACTCAAATTGTTATGGTATGTGCCATGCTACACAATATGATCCTGCGAAAACAGCTGCAGGGCCACACAGTCCCCCACCAATGCCAAGGCCTGCACAGGCACAGAGTGACTCAGAGGAGAAACAACCTGAGCCTGCCCCAGTAGGCAGATGGGGGCGTGCCCAGTATGCCCTGGCCTTGGTAAAGAGGCAACGCATAGCACATACACTGACACGGTGGGGACCCAGAGAATGACACCTCTCTCTGACTCGCACATACAGTAAAAGGGATGCCAAACATGACACTACCTGTGCTCAACCATGTATAAGGAGTGTACTATGTGCATCCAACATAGGCAGCCCTCCAGCACCATCCTCAATACTGGCACACCCACCGGGTAAGTCAGTCAACCTACCAATTGCTGAATGGAGCAGAATGTGTTGTTTCCTGTATCTAGGGTATGGATGTGAGCATGCAAGGGAATCGGGTGGCTGAATGGTATGGCAGCAGATAGTAGACACCCATAGTGGCACCATGATATCTGTAACAAATACTGGAGTCACCATAGTAGCCAGTACTGCACAGGGTGACAAAACCCACTGCAGGAAATGTGCTGGGTGACGTGTGTCCATATGACTCACACATGCCAGTCAGGCAGGTACACATACCCAACAACAGCCTCAACCAGCAGGACAGGTGTAGACAAACACAAACAGAGCCTGTGCTATGGCCTCTGAATGATGCCTATGGGTAATCTGCCCCCCAGGCCTACACAGACTACAGCAGGTCAGGCAGTCGAATGTTAGTTCTGAAGGGTAGGAAGTCAGACACTAATATGTAGGGCAACCAAAGCTAAGACCTGTAGTACACTGATATGCCTCTAGTCAGCATGATAGGTTATAATACAGAATGAAATAGAGTACCTGACATACCAGTACAGTCATAGCAAATGTGTACAAGTGCCAGATGTGCTCCCCATCCTATGTAGACATGTAGAAACAGTAAGGTGTGCCCCACAACCATGTAGCAATGTAGAAACAGTCAGGTGTGTCCCCCCAATCCTGTGTAGCAATGTAGTAACAGTAAGGTGTGCCCCCCAATCATGTGTAGAAATGCAAAAACAGTCAGGTGTGCCCCCCCACAATCCTATGTAGAAATGTATTAACAGTCAGGTGTGCCCCCCACACCTATGTAATCATGTGGAAACAGATTGGTCTACCCCTTCCCCCAATCCAGTGTAGAAATGTAGTGACAGTCAGGTGTGCCCCTCCAATTCTGTGTAGAAATGTAGTAACAGTCAGGTGTGCCCCCCAATCCTGTGTAGAATGTAGTAACAGTCAGGTGTGCCCCCCCACTCCCATGTAGACATGTAGAAACAGTCAGGCGTGCCCCTACCCTTAATCCAGTGTAGAAATGTAGAAACACTCAGGTGTGTCCCCCCGCAATCCTATGTAGAAATGTAGTAACAGTCAGGTGTGCCCCCTCCTATGTAGACATGTGGAAACAGACAGGTCTGCCTCTTCCACCAATCCAGTGTAGAAATGTAGTAACAGTCAGGTGTGCCCCCCAATCCTGTGTAGAAATGTAAAAACAGTCAGGTGTGTCCCCTACAACCCTATGTATAAATATAGTAACAGTCAGGTGTGCCCCCCACTTCCATGTAGACATGTAGAAACAGTCAGGTGTGCCCCTACCCCCAATCCAGCGTAGAAATGTAATGACAGTCAGGTGTGCCTCCCCCAATTCTGTGTAGAAATGTACTAACATGTATGAGTAGGTATAATACGAGTGGCCAAGGTAGCAAGATAGGTTGTAGCATTTGCACAATATGCAGGTCTGTGTGTGTTAGGATGGTGTGTGTTTCATAATGTGTGAGAGTGGTCAGTATGTATGCATGTTAAGGTAAGACCTGGTGGCCGTTGCCCACTACTACTGATGACAGGGACAAGCCCTCACAACTGCAATGCCAAAGACAATCCCCACCAGTATACCACATGCTAACAGTTAGCCATTGTAAATGTATGGTGGTAATATGTGTCACCATCCAAAAGACTGACATGGGATGGCTGTTGGGCTAGATATACAAGCAGTACACAGGGGAAAGTACCCCAGACATACAGTATATATTGTGTCATTGTGAAATGGAGATACTCTTGGAATTGTACATACAGGTATGCATCACAGTAACTGAACCTGTAGTAGGGATTACTGGTGATGTCTGCCCGAACACGTGCAGATCACAAAGGAGGTAGGACTGATGTATTAGAAAACAGCTGATGTACCTACACATGCCAGCATAACTGGAATGCCCCAGGCATATCTGTGTGTCAGATGCAAGTAGTGTCCATAGCACACATGCACCCAGCTCTTGCAAACACCACCCACAGTCACCTCTCTTGTCATATCCCTACTGTGGGGAAAGGGTACAGTAACACCCCACCTCTATATGGCAATAGCAGAAGACTGCAGCATGCAGTGCAGGTGTCCCATGCAGGTGTGTCCCTGGCTGTAGGTAGCACCCTGCCAGCCTCTGCACCACCTGATCAAGACTGATAGAAGGTATTGATATGAACACCGATCACACCTACCCTGTCACCCCAGGGGAATATACTGTATGGTGGTCTGGGACAGTAGGACTGACAGAATGCAATGGCCCACCACATCTGGCCTGCAGCAACAGCTAATGCCCCACAGGCTTATGCCAAAGGCCTGTGTCTCACACATACTGCCAATGCATGTTATATCATGGACATCCAAGTAACAACATAACACACTCCACATAAGCCATATGCAAGGCCATATGGACAAACCACAGTAACATGTCCACCATGTCCCACTGCATGAACTGCGGACCAACACTAACACACACCTGTGATGGGGTGATACCCTTAGGGAAAGTATCAGAGAATGTATGCATAATGTATGGAAGAGGTTAGAATAATGGGAGTGGGGGGGGAGCATGGGCAGCATGGAATGTGCAGGGTCCGACACCAAGCTGTGTGCACACACTATCCCTGGCTGCAAACACATAAATGAGTGGCTACACACCTGCCCGTACACCACAATAGGGTAAATGTTCTGTCCCATGGCCCCTGCCTCTGGCTAACCTGTGTGAATCTGTACAACTGTGAGGCATTGCCACAGCAAGATAAGCCCATACTGTCATGTTGATGGGCATACAAGTATGGGATCCTCTACCAGCACTGTACCAAGGTGCTGAACACAGACCCAGCACCAAGTGTCTGCAGCTCCCCCTCCAGAATGGTATAACTTACCAAGAATACGTAGGTGTCTGCCCACAATACTGGACACAGCTGCAGTCACCCTTGTCACCCAAGACATCACTGTGAGCAAGAATGTCCATCTGACAGTACATGAGGACAGAAAACATCACTGGAAACCTATGCATTATGTTAATTTGCAGTCTGCAAAGTGGAAAAATGGTTTCCTCCACTTAGTGAAATACTATTTCTTCTAAGTCAGGCTCCTCAACTGTGCAGCTGTCTTCCAAGTGACTCACTCCCATTATGTAAACATGAAAATGTGTAAAGGTCTTTTCCACACTGTGTACAAAGAAAATTATTTTATGGGCAAGAAAGGCAATTATGAGTTTAAGATTCCTCTCTCATTCCACATATATATATATATATGCTATGTAATATATTTAGAAAAAAATGGATTATTTTAACATCAAACCAAGACATCAAGAGTTTGGTGGGGGATGCGCCATTTTTCTTTAAAATAAAAAGAACTTGTAGAGATAACTGTGTTATAGAAAACATAATCGTAGATTCAGCTCTGATAAATTAGGCTCACGGAAGTGTTGGGAGTGTAGTTATTGTAAATACGTATACAGAAAATAATTTTAAGCATCCCTTAACAAAGTTGATGTTTTAGACAATATGCTGATTGTAAAACTAGGAGTGTAGACTACTTGGTGAGATATGAAGCTCGTAAAACAATTTATGTTAGAAAGACAAACTGACATTTTTAAGATAGAATAAATTTATGAGCATATAAATGATATTCCGAAAGGTATAAAGGAGACTGCATTTGCCAAGCATGGGTAAAGAGCAAATGTTTAAGCTTCCAGTACTGGAATAAGTGTCAGAAAACCCAAGAGGTGGAGATATTAAAAACTATACTGGTGTAGAGAAGATGAATTCTAGAGTTAAACGCAACTTGTTTCACAGGTTTAAACAATCATGTTTCTTTAAAACCAATATTAAAGCAGACAGGGTTGAGATATTAAACTTTTAGCTGTATATACATAGTTGTGCTGTTAATTAACTGTGTTTTAGCTAAAAAAGTGTTTTATAAATATTTAAATATTGAACTGCTTGAGTTTATATCTTTATCTGATTGGATGTTTTTAAAAATGGTGATGTGGAATGATGTTATTGTGTAATTCATCCGATGAAGTTTTTTGAAGTTAAAATACGTTTGTGAAATAGTGAAATATAAGAATGGAAAATTAATGTTGTAAATCGTGCTGTTATATGTTTTTTTTTTCTTTCTACAGAGTTTGTGGTGATTTAGTCATTGTTTTTCACAGTTATCCATTTTTATCTGTGAGAAAAAGAAAATGTCAAGGGGGACTGACACAAGGACTTGATCTGGGGTTCACCACTAGTGAATGGTCTTTTGGAGGACAGAAAGCCACCTACCCTAATGTGCAGTGTTCTAATTTTGACTCATTTTGCTATATAATGAGTTACATAGGGATGAACATTTAGCTGAGACAGTTTACCTATGATACCCAAGTGCGAGATGATATCAAATACCTTTCTGAGTTCCAGATAGGCAATGTGCATTGATTTGCCCTCTTGATTGCCTCAGTGACAAAAAATTTGCTTCTCTGTAAAAAAAAAAAAAACATAAACAGAAATTTAAGTGGGGGGCTTCGCACCCCACACCCCCAATGTGGGGGGCTATATGTCCCCCCCCCCACTTAAATATACCAACTCCAAGATCGCACCATAGTGGAGGAAATGGCAAAGTCCCGAAGACGACCCATCTAATTTTTTCCTCTGAGAAAAAATTTGATGTTCCATGACTTTGCTATTTTTCCATTTCGACAGTATTGGGTCGACTAAATAGCATTTGCTATTTAGTCCATTTGATAGCATCATATAGACCCAATGATAACTAGTGGTGTGCCTCATTGCTCAGTACTGGTACCCCTCCTTTTAATATGTACCCCCAGACTGGATATATTGACCTGTGGTTAACTAAGTCTGCAGATGACTCCAAACTGGGTGTTACTGTTAAATTCCCTCTGATGCCCATTTATTACATCAGGAAGCAACCCTCATAAACAAATGTAGTATAGAAGAAGGGATAAAATTAAATGCAAAACGTGTAGCATTGTCAACAACTCTCTCTTCCTCATTAAGTCTCTTGCTCAATGTACAGTATAGCCAATATCCCACGTCACAATGATAATGCAGTCAAGGATCTTGGAACCAGGGTCACAGTGATAATGGATCCAGGGTTAATAATTCCATCATTGTCATCTACTAGGATCATAAGTTAATAAGTAAGGCTATGTACAGTGGTCATTGTCCTCACATAGTTTATTTGTATCTCACCAAAGCATTTCACACTATTCCCTCTGATGCCCAACACAAGTAGTCAGACAATTCTTCTGGTTAACATACGTAACTAAGATCTAAAGGCATGTCATCCATTTCAAAAGAAGTTATCATCCTTCTGTACACAGCCTTATTCAGACTGATTGTTGAGTATAGTGCACATATTAAGCAACTGGAGAGGCCCCAGAGGTTCCCAACCAAGAAGATTGCCAGACTGAAGTCCCTGAGCTACCCAGGAAAGGCATGAGTTGCTCAGGGACTTTAGGCCAGCCATCCTCCTTGTTAGCATTTAATAACACAAATTTCTTGCTTAACATTAAACTGCTCCCCAATTATAAAGATATATTTTCATAAGCTTTACATTAACAGTCCTTTTCAAACTACTGTTGCAATTCTTGTTCCGGTTAGTAGTTCTCTTATTTCTAGCACATTTAAGAACAACCTCACATCTTCACTTTGGCTGCTGTATATAAGCACTGTTCAGAATTGTGTAGATTTGATATGCAATAAAAAAAACATACCAGGAGCCCTGTTGCATTCATAAAAAGTCCAGATGCAGAAGAAAGAATCTGCTTATTGTATACAAGGAAGACTTTTGGTGCAGAGTCGTTATACAAATTAATCTTGTTGAGGAACAATAGAGTAATGTGAGAATTTATGCCCAAGAATTGTGGGAACACAAGTATGGATAAAAAAAAAAGGTTGCCAGTGTGCCCATAAAACATATACCTTGTAGCACACTGCTGAATGATAGCAACATAACGTGATGTAAGATGTTAGCATGCTGCAGTGGGGCTGCTGTCAGAACTGTGTATGAGCACAGCAACACAGTAACACAACCCCCCCCACACACATACTGACACTACTGAGCTCCTGTCAATGACAACATTTACAGCTCCAGATCATCACCACGTTATTCAAATTATTCTTCAGCTGTGACAAAGGAAGCAGAAACAATAACGAATTTCACCTGCCAAGTATGCAGATAAGGAAGAAAGCATGATGACCCATTATCACATACCTTAGGAAAAGATGATTATAACAGTGTCATCTGAGAAAGCATGTCTAGAGCACTATATGTATCGGATGTCCTTATTTGCTTAGAATATAACCTTGTTTTGAGCACTGGGGATGCAGAATAATTTAATATCATAAGAGGTTTCAGTATTTAATTTTCCTATCCTGTGCTTGCCGACTGCCTGGCTGGCCACCGACCAGAACCAATCATGCTGGAGTAGTATTCAAAGTAAACTTAAAACATGATGGGTGGGCAAGAAATGGAAGGAGGGGTATACAAATGAAATATTAAAACAAAGTTAGCATTTGCATTTAATAAGATTTGAAAGGGGAACAACAGTAAGTGTGCCTAAAGCATAAATAGGATTGCTCTAAGACCCTAAGATGGTGAGGGAATAAAAGAAGCTCTGTAGTTTAAGGGCAAATGGTCAGAGTATTTATCTACACTTTCAGAGACAAGGGTACAGAGGGTATATGTGGCACTGGAAGATCAGGTAGAAGAAGGTTCCCTACACCTTTCCCTGTTAATATCCACAGGAGACCTTTTGCTACAAATGAAGTATATTTTATAGCATATGTGTACAACACTATCCCCCTTTCCTCAGTTTTTGTAATTTTAAGCATTGCTTATGTGATTGACATATGCAGATCATTTTGTCATGCACAGATTAACCTTGACTAACAGGCCATCTGCTTGATGTAATGGATTTGCACACATGTTGTGATAATTAGTTACTTAAGAATATTCATTAACCCCATTACCCAATAAATATTCTTAATGCAAGGCTCCCTGTGGACTGAAATGTCGACTACAATGGATACACACAAATGGTGTGGCACTGTTTAGCTCAAAATTATTCAGGAAGCACCCTTAAATTTTAATAGCCATCTCATTAGAAAAAAATCAGGAAAACTTTCATGGGATAACTGAAAAAATGGTTAAGAAATGACTAAATCAGATGGACTATTTTAAAATGTTATTTTCTATCAGAGATACTGGTAGTGTTCATACCATGTCACTCAAACGTTTTTAGCAGAAGTGCTGTGTTGGACAAACACAAATAATAAAAAATAAAACTTCAGAATACACATCTCAACCATCCATTTTTTGCAGACCTTTCCTGATTTTAAATCTTGCTTTTGCCCTCTCCTATATAACATTTTTGATTTTTCTGCCAAATTATGAAGGACTGCAGTCCAGTAATAATGCCAGAATTTAGTGTTTCATACTCATTGCTTAGAAAATGTATGCTGATGCAAAACTTATTTTATTAACCTTTTATATAAATTACAATAATATTTAAACTTGTCCTTGATTTTGTACCTTTGTCCCTCAATTATTTTTTTTAAATTTGCCCCAATTCATTTTTAAACACCTTTAATAAAATATCACTTGTGACACAGGCAAACTTGTATTTATATAAATATAAACACACCATATTAACAAGTTCACATTTACAAATATTATACATCACATATATTGTTTTATACAATATAATCAGACCAACATTACATTATTTGTTCAATTCCTGCCTTCTCTTAAACCTCATTCCTTCTCTAAAACATTTTTTCTGCATCTATTGTTCCCACAATTTAGATTTTTCTATGTAATTTACTCCTAGTCTCCTACCCTTCTCTAAACATCCCATTTCCTGTTCTTTTATTGCTTTTTGCAGTCTTCATTACTTCAAGTATGGTTGGTTTAGACTTTGATTTCCATTTTCTAGTAACTGCTTTTTTGGCAGTAACCAGAATTAAACTTAACAGGGCCTTACTATGCCTAGACAATTCAGATTCTGGATCCCAACTAAAAAAAAAAAAATATTTTTAGTTACAGTCATCTGATCACTCAGTATTCCTGATGGAGAACTCCGTAGGGAATTGTTAAAGTATGTCAACTCATTACACTCTGATAACATATGTTCCCAGGTACCTCTTTCTTCCCCATAACGTATCCAACATTTGCCATCTACCAAGATTTGCCCCTAATTCGTTTTGTTTTCAATAAACATCTTTATTAAATTATCATGTTATGACATAGGCAATCTTACATGTATATAAATGAAAAACAAACACTGACACCACTTTAGTTGCAAAAATTATACATCACAGACACCATTGAAACAACTCTAGTTGCAAACATTATACATCACTTATAGTCTATCTAGTCATTGTCAGTTAAGCATTATATGGCTTACTCAAATCCTGTCTCTGCTCTGATTTGCCCCTAATTCTTGATCAAATAAGTTAAGAGCTATATAAGGAAGAAAGAGTAATAGATTAAAGCCTAAATATTGAGTTTGGGCCATTGAATCACCATTATGTTTGGCTTTCTCAAGAATTCTTGAGGAAAGAAGTGGAAATTAAATGTCATAAAGGCAACTGTCTATGAATAATTTTAAAAAATCAGTAGATAACTAAGTATTTATTCGGATGAAAGCATGAATATCTGCACCTATGCTGACAGCTTAATGCTTTTACACATGTACACTCCAGCAAATGCTTTAACTTTGTTGTATTTCTAGAACTTCAATGGTAATCATAAACGCTCAGTCTTCACTGTTGTTCTGCGGTCATTATATGGCTGTTCTGCGGTCACTATATGGCTTGCTTTATGAATAATCATTATCTGCTTTCTGTGTAGTAATTCCACGGGTGATAAATATCCATGAAGTATGCATAACACATTGATAGGGACATGCATAACACACATGTTAATGGTTTGCTACTGTGCATCTCGGTATGATAGTGTCCTACCTTATTGCTTTGTTTACCAAAATAACTAAATGTCCCAACACAAAGGATTGATTGGTATGTACATGGCAGACAAGGAGTTTGGTTTACTTTTCAGAGTCATACTGCTTTCTGGTTTGCATGCACCAAAATATATGGAATTGTGCAAAATATTTATGAATACCCTGCTTCTCCAAGTAAAATAATAACATTGCAAATGTAGCTTAACATAACTCAAGCCACCTATATTAGAAAACACTGATGTAGCAGCATTTAGAGATCTTCAGAATGCACAATATTCATATTATCCACACTTATAAATGTTACCAATTCGTTCCACCAGATGACCAACCTGCTGTTAAGGGGCTTTTGCAGTACATTCCATTTCTTGAAATACCTAAATAAAACTCTAAAGTTTAAATTGCTTTTCATATGGTTCACATAGCAAAATGAACTTGTTTTTAAAACATATTTACATACCTTTTCAAAGGAAGGATAATAAACAGGATACTTGGAGACCTTTGGGAAAGTGATCATAATGGCTGTAGCACCTTCTGTGTTGGGGTTGTTCTGTACAGTTCCCATGGGATTCACTAATTCTCCTTTGTCATCTAAGAAAGAGTAACATTAATCATTCATGTTGCCATACAGAAACTGACTGTTCAACTATAGCTGTTTTATTGGTCAAATGTGCTGTTTTTCTCCTTAAAATATACTTTTTTTCTCATTGACACAATTAACGTCCAGGCAAAATGTTTTGCAGTTTAACATATAACATCATTGTTTTTAGTTTATCATTGTAGTTATTAGTATGTCACCCAATGTTTTTTGTCCCTGCAGTTGACCATAAGCTACTCCCAGGGCCTTGCCTTATCCACCAAGTCTACCAAACCTTCTTGCAGCCACCATACTGATTACAACCTAGGCTCACAGATAGTGAGGAAGTTGAGGCCTCCTGGTTAGTGTCACATTGCTGTTGAGAGAGTTTTTTCTGTTTTAAGGCATATTCCCTTCCACTGTACATACTCGTAGCACCCAAGAGGGTGGCATGCAAAGGGCTCACAGCTTATCATCCACTCCTCTGCATGTGACTCAGTTAATAATCCTCCCCCCTTGTAGACAGCAGTCCCCACGTATCCACAGCTTCCACAAAGACTTAAGTGTGGAGGTGTTCTCTGATGTGACCCCACCCCTGGATGGTCATGCCCACCCTCCCTGTCTCACTGTCAAGCACTTGAGCTGTTAATTGAACTCATGTCATCAAGGCTGTATGCCTCTGATGAGATATTATGTTACTCAGCCAGATGACATTTAATCTCCCTTTTTACCCACTCTTTCATGGACAATAACATTGGTGTACTCCATCTTTTTCACTCATCAAAATGAAATAAAAAAAAATTCAACATATTGCTAATCAGAAGATTTGTATGTGTTTGCAGTGAATACAGTCTGTCAAAAGCCCACAGCTAATCATTTTACCATCCTAGAAACACAGAAGCAACTTAACTTACAGAAACAAAACAAAAACACTCAAATCTGTGTACAGGGCTTTTATGCCCTTGATGTCAATAGTCTGTAGTCAATATTTGTAGCTACTGTTACAGCCAGGTATATCTTAGTCATACATCCCTAGGTGAACATTCTCATAGGTAGTTGTGTCCAGTAGATACCATGCCTCATGATCCAGTGATAATCTCTCTCTACCTTTGTAAACAACCACACTTGTGGGTAGAACACAGATCTGTAGCTGTGCAATGAATTAACTCCTTGCTTCCTTTGTTTTGGCTAAACCCACTAAGCCACAAAGACCTCATTGTCAAACAAAACAAAAAAAATGTGTGCTCATAAGGACAGAAAAATAATAAAACAATAGAATGGAAAACTGCAGACAGTCAATAGATCAGAGATAAAAGATAAAAGGTTGAATAGCGAGGAAGTGAAGGTTGGAGTGGGGTTCCCTTCACATGGTCGACTTTTCAGAAAGTCGACTTTCATATGGCCGAGACCATATAATCGACTTTCAAAAAGCCGACCATCTGGAACCGCTATCTCTGAACAGTGCAGAATGGGAAAATTCCCTCTTCCGCACTGTAGTGCGATCTTGTAGTTGGTATATTTAAGTTACGGGGATGTGGGGGGTGCAGGGGGCTTGCCCCCTGTTAACAGTTGAAAGGTAAGTGCTTGTTGTGTGTATTCTGTTTATTTTACATGGTCGGCTTTTCAAAAGTTGATCATATGGTCTTGGCCATATGAAAGTCGACTTTCTGAAAAGTCGACCATGTAAAGTAGATCCGTCCTTATCTAACCTCTTTTCTTTTTCAATGCAACTTATTGTAATTCTTACAAAAAGGTCAGCTACATTCAGGATTGTTACAGAAGACTATATCACAACATCCTAAAACTAAATGAATCTAACTGTATTTTTTTTCTAAAATATTAAAAGACATTGGCAAAAATCTATCCTTCACTATCATTTTAAAATAATATACCATCTTCAAGGCAGCAGCACCTCATTGCGTGTTATAGTTTTTTAGGGCAGTTTCAGCAACATGAAATAGGTTCATAGGTTCATAGTTCATTTACATCTTTTGGGTTTTGTGATTTAGTATCTGTACTGCTTCCAGCAGATTCATTTGTATTTCTTCTGAAACGACACCATCACATTAATCTTCTTTTTCTTTCGGCTACTCCCGTCAGGGGTCACCACATCAGATCAACTGTTTCCATTTCTTCTTGTCCTCTGCATCTTGCTCTGTCACACCAACCACCTGCATGCCCTCGCTCCAGACCTCCCAACCATACCGAATTACTCGGTATTTACCGAGTTTTGGGGTCCAAATGAAGGGGGTGCCACGATTCCCGATTGGCACCCCTTCATTTCTGATTTTTTTGCTTTATTTTTTTTTTAACAATCGCGCTGTCGGAGCTGACATCATCACGTGCGTGATGACGTCATTGCCGTTAGGGCTACCAGCCAGTCGGAATTGAGCTCAAGAGCTCACGTCATTATTTCCGACTGTCTGCGAGCGAGAATACAGCAGCAAGCAACCCTAATGGCAGTAATGTTTGTTTTATTTTTTTACAAGCTGGCTGCAAGCAGGAACCAGGAATACAGCAACAACAAGAATTACAGGGAGTCGCAGCAGTACTATCGGTTCGGTTTGGTTTTATATTTCCAAACGGTAAGCAGCAGGCAGCGCGAGCGGGTAAATGTGGGACGGATAAAGCACCCGGTTAATTAGGTAAGAAACAAAGGTGTGTGTGTGTGTGTATGTGTGTGTACAAATGCACAAATATACATAAATATTTCTGTATTGTACTGACTACTGATATTCATTTGAGAGTATAGTGTGTTCATATAATGTGTTTGTGTTCACACTATAGTCTCAAATGAATATCAGTACAATGCAGAAATATTTATGTATTTGCTTTTTCACTTGATGGCCTTGATAGTGCAGCTAAGTAGATGTTAGAGCAAATGGCAATTGGCTTTACTTGTGGAAACTAAACAACCTTGAGAAGGTTGCTGATGTGGTTGTTGGGGAGTGTTTGAAGTCTTGTGCAGTGGAATGAAACTTTGGGCTGTTATTAGGCTATTTTTTGTACTCAAGAATTTGATTCTACTGTGTGGCTCTGAGTGGGTTGCTTAGTTGGACAATGCTGTGGGGCTTTTGGGGGCTAGAATAGTATCCTCTGTGGTCTCTTCGACTGCATATCAGATTTTTTGTATTAAGAGTTGAGAGCTATGGTGAGAAGTGAGAACACAATTTATATTCCCCCATTATTGGCTTTGTTGTTTATCCAGGTTTTTTGTGCTAAGAGTTTGAGAGAGCTATAGTGAGAAGTGAGAACTGAATTCACTAAATGATAGCCATTAAGTTTCAGTCTTCCTATTTTTCAAGCTGCTGATTTAACACACTGGTATGTTGCACTGACTGTAGTATATAGGGTTCTGGTTTCAAGACTTGTCAGTAACATGTATGGTGATAGCACAAAATTTTATTCTAGCAACTTTCCAAAATTATACAAGCAATGTTTAAAATGTGTCCCTGGTTTTTGACCATTTGCCCCCCACCACCAAAAAAAACTTTATTTGAAAATAAGTGCAAGAAGCTGTGCAAGATGCCTATGGCTTACACTACTGTTCTGTTTATAGTTTGGGAGTGGAAGTAGACTTTTATGATAGAAATGTTCTGAATTGGGCAGTTTTGTAATTACTGGTTCATGCATTTTTTTCATTGCCTACAGTACAGCCTACTGGAAAAATATTCATTCAAACAAGAAATTTAAAATGCACTAACAAGTGTGCTGTATTATACAAGGAATATAACTTAGTCAGGAAGGTGTATCAAAGAAAAGAACACATGTATGTTTCTTGTTTTGTGTGCAATGGACCAATGATTTGAAAACAGCCCAAAGGTAATCTTTATCCACCACTGGCCAGATGCATTTTCTTTGTATGTGGTGTGGGTTTCAGTGCTGTTTCACTGAAAGTGAGTTTCAAGGGCAGAGAAGTTTTAATGTCAAGTCTCTTTTCATTGTGAGACAGTATTGCTTTGTTTATCAAATGTCTGTCAGTGTTTGTGCATTGATGTGCTGCAAAATGTAAAAATAAAATCCAAATAATCATTGATTGTAGACGTAAAGCAGTATGCACACAATAGTGCTTATGGTAAATGGGGCGAAATAGCCAGGTAATAGGACATTGGAATCTGGTGCCATATTTTGTTTGTTCTTCAGTTTGCGTTTGAAAGCTGGTATCCCAAAATTCCATCGGAGTGGGTGGGGTTACATAATTATGTATGCAAATTAGATGTTAATCAGCGTACAGATTTGTACCTATTTTTCATAGGCCTTGTCCAGATTTTTGATGTTTCCAGGTTGAGAGGTATGCCTCTCTCGCCACATCCATAAACCTTATCTTAGGCCTTCCTCTTTTCCTGTTACTTGGCAGCCTCATCCTTAGCATCTTTTTCCCAATATACTCTGCATCCCTCCTCAGCACATGTCCAAACCAACGTAATCTTGCCTCTCTGGCTTTGTCTCCAAACATTCCAACCTGGGCTGATCCTCTAATATACTTATTTCTAATCCTGTCCATCCTCATCACACCCAGTGCAAATCTTAACATCTTCAACTCTGCCAAGTCAAGCTCTGACTCCTGCCTTTTTTTCAATGCTACTGTCTCCAACCCCTATAACATAGCTGGTCTCACTACCCTCTTGTAGACCTTCCCTTTTACTCTTACTGGTACTCATCTGTCACAAATCACTCCTGACACTCTTCTCCACCCACTCCATCCTGACTGTACTCTCTTCTTCACCTCTCTTCTACACTCACCATTACTCTGAACTGTTGATCCCAAGTATTTAAACTCATCTACCTTTACCACCTCTACTCCCTACATCTTCACCATTCCGCTATCCTCCCTCTCATTCACACACATATATTCTGTCTTAGTCCTGCTAACCTTCATTCCTCTTCTCTCTAGAGCATATCTCCATCTCTCCAGGGTCTCCTCCACCTGTTCCCTACTCTCACTACAGATCACAATGTCATCTGTAAACTTTTATTTATTTATTTATTTTATTTTACATTTGTTGACCGGGCTAGTCCAGCTGGATAATTTCCATTTTCAGTGGAGGCCCGGGGAGAAAAGAACCACAAACAAAGGTAAAACAAGTGTTTACTTTGAGATCCTTTGACTATTCCTTTTTGAGACATTATGGATTATAGTTAGTAGTCAAGAAAAAGAAGAGAAAAAATAGAACACATATAATGCTATCTAATAAGAAATCAATTATATCTAAATTAAAATTAAAACTACACTCATTTCAGGTCATTTATATACATGTATACAATATCATAGTCCACGGGACTCCTGTCTGATCTCGTCTGTCAACCTGTCCATCACCATTACAAATAAGAAAGGGCTCAGAGGTGAACCTTGATGTAATCCCACCTCCAGCTTAAATGCATCCGTCACTCCCACTGCAGACCTCACCGCTGTCACACTACCCTCGTACATATCCTGTACCACTCTTATATACTTCTCTGCCACTCCCGATTTCCTCATACAATACCACAACTCCTCTCTAGGCACCCTGTCATATGCTTTCTCAAAATCCACAAAGACACAATGCAACTCCTTCTGACATGCTCTGTACTTCTCCATCAACACTCTCAAAGAAAACATCGCATCTGTAGTGCTCTTTCCTGGCATGAAACCATACTGCTGATCACTAATCATCACCTCCCTTCTTAACCTAGCTTCCACTACTCTTTCCCATAACTTCATGCTGTGACTAATCAGTTTAATCCCTCTGTAGTTACTACAGCTCTGCACATCACCCTTATTCTTAAAAATGAGTACCAAAACACTTTTTCTCCATTCCTCAGGCATCCTCTCACTTTCCAAGATTTCATTAAACAATCTAGTTAAAAGCTCCACTGCCATTTCACCTAAACACCTCCATGCTTCCACAGGTATGTCACCTGGACCAACAGCCTTTCCATTCTTCATTCTCTTCATAGCTTTCCTTACATCTTCCTTGCTAATCCACTGCAATTCATGATTCACTATCTTCACATCATCCAACCTTCTCTCCCTCTCATTCTCTTCATTCATCAGCCCCTCAAAGTACTCTTTCCATCTACTCAACACACTCTCCTCGCTTGTGAGTATGTTTCCCTCAGTATCCTTTATCACCCTTACCTGCTGCACATCTTTACTAGCTCGGTTGCTCTGTCTAGCCAATCGGTACAGGTCCTTTTCTCCCTCCTTAGTGTCCAACCTTTTATACAACTCGTCATACGCCTTATCCTTAGCCTTCACCACCTCTCTCTTTGCTATGCACCTCATCTCCTTATACTCCTGCCTACTATCTTCATCACTCTGACAATCCTACTTCTTCTTCACCAGCCTCTTTCTCTGTATACTCTCCTGGACTTCTTCATTCCACCACCAGGTTTCCTTGTCCTCCTTCCTCTTTCCAGATGCCACACCAAGCACCTTTCTAGCCATCTCTCTTACTAGCTCTGCTGTAGTTACCCAGCTATTCGGTAACTCTTCACTGCCACCCAGTGCCTGTCTTAACTCTTCCCTGAACATCACCTCACAATTACCATTTTTCAATTTCCACCATTTGATCCTTGGTGCTGCCCTCACACTCATCATCCTCTTCTTGATCACCAATGTCATCCTACAAACCACCATCCTATGCTGCCTAACTACACTTTCCCCTGCCACCATTTTACAGTCTCCAATCTCATTCAGACTGGCTCTTCTACGTAAGATATAATCCACCTGTGTGCATCTTCCTCCACTCTTGTATGTCACCCTATGCTCCTCCCTCTTGTTAAAATACACACCGTCACATTAATGAAAGAGAAAAAAAATGGCAATCTGAACATCATTTTGAATAGGATGAAAATACTGGGTTTTCTTTGACTGAAGCCTAAAAAAAAAAAAAAAAAAAAATTAAAAAGGAGTAGGAATGAGGTTTGGGGTATGACATACCAAGGGGTGTGTGCAGTCTAGCTGAAATGGGGGCACCAGCCATATCAGATGGCTCTGCAAGACCTTAACTCTTGCTTTCTGCTACTGCCATGCAAAAGGCACATTCTAGAAGACAAATTCTCAGTAGAAACAAGGACCCCCCCTGTGTCACCCACTCCAGTTGGCTAATGAATTGGAGACTGCAGCAAGCTTTTTCATGGCGGGATAAAAGGTTTTTGAAATTGAAACCACTACAGTATGGTAAGGTACTGTTCTAGTGGAAAGAAACAGTTGATGTAAAATATTTTAACTATCGTATTGTTGTTTATTCATAGCAGGGACTGTACATAGGGAGAAAAAGGACAGAGAAGCTGAGCATTTAATAACATAATCCCATTTTTGCCCTTTAAAAACAAAATGTTAAGAATGCAAAGCTAGGATCCCTTAGTGTGTGTGTGTGTGTGTGTGTGTGTGTGTGTGTGTGTGTGTGTGTGTGTGTGTGTCTGTGTGTGTGTGTGTGTGTGTGTGTGTGTGTGTGTGTGTGTGTGTGTGTGTGTGTGTGTGTGTGTGTCTGTGTGTCTGTGTGTGTGTGTGTCTGTGTGTGTCTGTGTGTGTGTGTGTGTGTGTGTGTGTGTGTGTGTGTGTGTGTGTGTGTGTGTGTGTGTGTGTGTGTGTTTGTGTGTGTGTGTGTGTGTCTGTGTGTGTGTGTGTGTGTGTGTGTGTGTGTGTGTGTGTGTGTGTGTGTGTGACACTTACTTCGAGACCAGCCTTGATGAGTTGATGGGAACCCACAAATTTGTCTCAGGGGTTTCATCTTTGTCTCTCATTGATAGGGGTGACAGGTGCTGACTGAGGTTTCTTTTTGGTGATAAACTCTTGGCTAGGCTTGCAAAGGCCCCAGGGTCATTAGCCTAGTAACCTCCTTTGAACCTATGATACGTTGTCGTATCAATATTACACTAACTTTAAGGGCTGCTAAATTATAATACAATATTATACAATTTTAAGTAGGGTTCCTTACACACACACACACACACACACACACACACACACACACACACACACACACACGCACACACAGGAAAGGGGCCCTAGGTTCAAATTCTTAATCTTTTATTTTTAAAGGACAACAATGGGATTCGATTATTAAATGCTCAGCTTTTCTGGCCTCCCCCCCTATTTACAGTCCCTGTTATAAATAAACAACAATATGGAATTTAAAATATTTTAAATTGACTGTTTCTCTCCACTAGAACAGTACTTTATTGTACTGTGATGGTTTCAGTTTCAAAAAAAATGTTTATCCCACCCTGGAAAAGCTTGCTGTAGTGTCCAATTCATTGATGTCTTCAATGCCAATGAATACAGGTAGTTTTTTGGTCAAGTCCCTCCAGCTCCCTGGTCCTTCCCCTACCCATACAGAAAGTAAAGGCTAGAACAAGGAAACAGTACACGAGTCAAGTCTCCTGCTGAGAACTGTCAATCACAGCAGGTAATAGCTCAAATTACCCTTAGCACTTTGACAGTTAGGGAAGTTAGCTGTGAAGGGGGATGGGAGATGAGTCATAGTAGTACAATTCAGGCTTCATAAAAGACTGCAGTTTAGCCATTCTAAAAAGAAGCAGCAGTACAAAGCACTTTGAAAGTCTGTTCTGTGGTATTTGCACTGTTTGTGTTCTAAGCAGTTATTGAACGGCATGAAATGTTACTTAAAACTGACTGAATGACAGCAGTGTATGCATGTAAAATCAATGCATTGACAAGGGCTTTAGGAAGAAAGAGGCCTACGTGATGTATTTTTTTATAGGCAAGCACTGCATGGGATACCTAGAGGTATCAGAATCACTTTAAGATGCTAGACCCCATGAGGTCAGACTCTGAAATTATGTATAAAAATATTTAAAAACCTGTAAATAGTCACAGAGTGGTGTTAAAATGTAGGAAACACCAAACCATGATGAAATAAACATGTTTTTTTGAGTCTGTGGGTGTGGTTCTTCTTTAAAGATTTTTAGTAACAATATTTATACGGTATTTATATGTTTTTAAAATATTTATTAATGCAATACAATTTATATTAATGTAATACTATTTAAAAATTAAGTTTAAGTAGTAATTGGAGTAGTACAGTCAATGATTGTTATAAAGTTAGACAGGAACATTTTGATTGAGTATATTAGGTATAGAATCAATGTAAAAATGTTCTGCTGGTTATTATGATTACATGATTGTGCTTTAGTGAAATGTGTAGCATTGATGTACCACATTTTTTTGTATGGGACAACAGTTGTTGTGCAACAAGCAAAACAGTAAATAACTGAAGCATCCACTTTGGTGGTATAATAGCCAAAAAATTATATAACAAGAAACTTAAATTCCTAGCCTTATATAAATGTTGTCCCCTCTCAGTTCATAGGTTTATAGATAAGTACTATTCTAATTGCCTTTGTGGGCTTTAATCCTAGCTAATATCTTTCAAAGGTGAGAATCAAAAATTATACCTTGTATCTCCAAGGTAACCCCTTAACCATTAAGCCAATCCCTTCCAGTTCATTGAATTAAATTAACATAGTAAGGAACTCAAGAATTCTATTAGAAGCAACAAACATGATTATGAGCACAATATATCAACCATGAGGCTTTTTTAGGTATGCATGTAAAAATCTGCAATGATTTCAGTGCCAGTTGCACAAAGGTAGTACACTCATCTTTAGTACAGAAGGCTGTGGTCTCTATTCCCACACCAGGTAGATTAGTTGCTGACACTGCAATACACTATATGAAGGTGCTGCACTCCTGAGTGTGTTGTCTTTTGGATGAGATATTAAACTGAGGCTCCATCTGTTTGAATTGGTGGCACCTTGGGTGGATGTAAAAGATCCCATGGCACCTATTGAAAAGAAGAGGGGAAGTTCCCAGATGCTCTGGCCAAATTTCCCCTAATAGTATAAATACCACCATGAAAACAGGCTGCTTGTCTAGTGGGACTAACCTGGTCAACAAAGGATAAATAAATAAATAAAATAAAATAAAAAAAAATACCCTGCTGTGCTTATGTCATTATAAATGGTATAAGTCGCACTAACCCAGATTAATAGCTAACTAACATTTTGGTTCTATTTGACTCTAATTTTACTTCTCCTACTATACCTGAAGTCTCATCATAACAGCTCGGGCTACCCTCCCCCCATCATCAATACAAACCAAGTTTCAACTGACCATTCCAAAACAAAAAACATAAAACCTCCACTGGACAACATACTCAGCTGCTTACTGGTAAACTTGAAGCATCACCTAGGTAAATCCCTTCTAAACATCTTCAGCCAAAGTCTCTGTACGGGACATGTAACTGAAGAATGGACAGATGCCATAGTCATCACCCTCACTAATAGAAGACCTTTCGCTAACTCAGGTAATTTCTATGTGGGTCTATATTATGTGATCGAACATTTAGCTAATCGAATAACTAAACGTCGATCGCTAAATGTCGAAGACTCAAAACCACGAATGGCAGTTTCCACACAAGGAAACAATGCCATTGTCCTACCTAAAAAAAAAAAACAATAAACACAAATGAAGTGTTTGTCCCCCCCCACCCCGTAACTAAATATACCAACTCCAAGATTGCTCCACATTGAAGAAAGGGCAAAATCTGCATAATGGCCAAACAACTTGTTTCCCTAAGTGAAAACTGCCGTTCATGGTTTTGGGTCTTCGACATTTAGTGATTGACATTTAGTTATTCGACTAACTAAATATTCAATCATGTAATATAGACCCCTTCTATGTTTATATAAACTCTTTCTTTACAGTTCATGTCAGCGTATTTTTTTCTGGGTGTTTACTTCCTGTTTGGTCTAGGACAGAGCAGACGTTAAGTAAGACCATCAGACATACCTGTGCAACTCATGTGTTCACACCAATCATGTTGCAAGCTTCCGCATCTGGAACAGACACTGGCATATCCACTTCTAGTCACTGTTGCTAGTAAAAAGCTTGTTGGATGAATTACTATTCTCTCTAAACTTTTCCTTCCTCCACAGTGAAAAAGATTGCTGTTTGATGAATTATATTGGTTTCTCATCCCTTTTTGTATGAGTTCAGTTCTTCACAGTGGTTTTTCAGAGTGAAAGCTACATTTGTTCCAACAAGTTCAAATGGTATTAAAGGTAACATAGATATTCATTTCATGGTTTACCTTTACAAAGCCGAATCACAATGATGCGAATGCTCATATGAGCGACTCGTAACCACGAAAGTGAAAACAGCGACAGTTCCTAATGTTCGAAAATCAGCAAATCGAAAAGCAGATTCACTGAAATTCGAACATTAATGTCGAAAAAAAATGTAATAAGGTTTAAAGCAGGGGGGAAGCCCTCCTGTGCCCCCCACCCCCTACTTTAATATTCTAACTCCGAGATCGCACTACAGTGGGGAAAGGGACCATTTCCCGATCCCCACTATAGGGCAATCTGCCCCAAAATGCCGAATGTGCAATGAGCAAATGTCAATGTGCATTCGCTCATTGCACATTCAAACCTTTTTCCGTTCAGCGTTTGCAAACTTTGCAAACTGTCGTTCGGACAATTGGTGTTCACCCTTGTGCAATACACACAAATGAAGGTAAACCTCATTTCACATGTTATAATCACCACTAAAATTGATGCAAGCTTGCTATAGGAAAACCAAACATATTTATATTTGAAACAAGACTGTACCTGGTACCGATGGCCAAGTGTAAAGAATGCATGTTCCTGTTTTGAGCTGGTCTTTGTAGTCAAACACCATTGTGTTTGCCCAGGCTATGGGACAGTCCTGAAAGAAAATAGAGTTGACTGTTATTGGAGCAAATAATGCAGAACTGTGTTCCTTATTGTGTACATTGTGCGGGTGCTTGAATATATATTGCTGAACAGTTTAATTAATACATTTGAAGGAATAATGTGAGTTGGATGTAGGCTTTCACATGTAAAACAGTTTTTCAATAAAGTAGTGGATTTTAGTGCTACTGACTGTTGTCAGGCTATACATGTATTCTGCTCCCCACTGCAGCTCTACACAAACTCAAGCAGAGCAAATTAATGGGATAATGTACTTTGAATATGTGAGTAAGAAGCAAAGAAACTGGTAAGTCAGAAGCTGGTCTGGTGAAAACTGCATAGTTTGCATTGTACTGACCAAGAGCAGATAATGTCAGACATGGTTCATGTGCAGCTTGGATAAGTATATAGGATGGAAAGAGTTAAGAACATGAAGGGAAATTGACCAAGAAATGATTCAATGAACCTTCCCTGGGCCCCTATCTAGCAGGGTGACTGACGTGACCCCTGGGGTGAATTTCCTATCTCCCCTCCAATCGTCAAGGTTCCTTTTGAAGAGGGCCAAAGAGGTGCTCTGCTTGACATGTATGGGCAGTCTATTCCAGAGTCTTTGGAGTCCCTGGGTCAGGAACCTATCCCTCCAGCATGTTTTGTTCATTGTGATGACAAGGTTTAGATCCCTGGAGCATGTGGCTCTGAGGGTTTGGGATTTCTTTAAGTGCAGCATGTCCAACAGCTCTGGGTTTGACATGGCCTTGTATGTTAAGCAGAGATCACCTCTGAGTAGACGATATGTGACAGAGTATAGCTGGAGTTTCTTTACATGGTCAGCATAGGGCATCTGCTTTAGGCCTGTGACTCTTTTAGTGAGGTATTTCTGCGGCCTTTCCAGTTGTTGCAGATGTCTTGAGAGGTACATACCAAATGGGGCATTGTATTCTATAATGGGTCTACTGAGGAATGAGTACAGTGGGACAATGACCTCCTTTTTTCCTGGATGAAAAGTCCTTAGTTATGAGGTGTGCCACATAGAAGGATTTCCTGACTGTTGTGGTGATGTGGTTATTGAAGGTGAGATCACTGTCCACCTGTGTCCCTAAGTCTCTTATCACATTTTCAGTGTTTAGTATACTGTCACCTATGTGGTAATTCATGGGTACATGTTTTTTCCCAAAGGGGATAACTATACATTTCTTGGCATTGCGCTTGAGACAATGGCTCTGGCACCAAGCATCTGTCTCTGTAAGGCTCTTTTGTAGAATATCCACATCATTTAGGGATTCAATAATGGCTTTTAGTTTGCAGTCATCTGTGAACCTTGTTAGCCAGAGTCCCTTAGTGTTGGCCTGTACTTCAGAGAAGTAGATGCCAAACAAGAGCCGTCCCAGGACTGAACGCTGAGGTACTCTACTTGTCACTTGTCTTTAGCTGGATTTGGAGTTGGCTACTTTTACAGTGTGGGTTCTGTCAGTAAGCCAGTTGGCAACCCATTGAGTGACGTAGGGATTAATGTCCAGCTTAGTAAGTTTATCTATGATTCCAGAGTGGGGGATGGTGTTGAAGGCCTTGGCGAGGTCCAGATCGGCTGTGTGGACCGCCTTGCCTTTGTCCACAGCTCTGGAGACTGATTCGAAGAAGTCAATCAGGTTTAGGAGACAAGATCGGCCCTTCACGAACCCAAACTGGGTGGGGTCCAGTGTTTGAAGGTTGCCAATAAGTTCCATGATAATACATTTTATGGCCTTGCAGATCAGGCTCATCAGACTGATGGGGCAGTAGTTCCCAGGATCCAAGGTGGATTCCCCCTTGTGGAGTGGGATAACTGTAGCTGTGTGCCACTAAGTAGGCACAAAGCCTAAGGTGAGGCTATGATTAAACATGACACTTAGGTAAGGTGCCAGTTAATTTTGTAGATCATGTAGTACACAGCCCGGGATGTCATCTGGTCCCATGGATGCTGTATTCTTAGCTTTGGAGAGGGCGGTCTTTACCTGTGTGGCCATTATTACCAGAATTTGGCAATCTTTCAGTGTTGAGGTGGGCCCTTTAGGGGGTGAGAGGGGGTGAAGTCGGCACTGAATTAATCTGCCAAGATATTGGCAATATCCTTAGGATCAGTATATTTAGCGCCATTCTGTTGTAACTCAGAGCATATCTGAGCATTGCCATTTAGATTTTTGACATAGCTATAGAATGCCTTGTGGTTGTCTTTGGAATCTTTCGCAATTTTATTTTCGTAACTAGCTTTGGAGGATTTTATGAGGGATCTCAGCTTCTTACTGAGGCTGGTAAGGGAGTTTTTTTGCATACTGGGATTTTCCTCTTTTCTGCAACAGTTTTTTCCTTTTGTTGTAAACTTTGTTTATGGCAGGGGATCACCAGATTGCCTTCCTTTTTTTGGAGGAGAGCATCTTGGTTCTATTTGGGATGGCACGATTCATGCAGGAGTGGATGTGCTCGTACAGTGCCTTAGGGTAGGAAATAATTAGCCCTTGCAAGTCTCAAACCCAGGACCCTGCACACTATAGCCAAAGTAATTTACCACTAAGCCATTTGAGATGTTAAGTATTTGTAGGCTGCTTCTGTCTGCTAGAGACATAGGTGACATAGGTGTCAGACCAGGGAAATTTACTGATTACTCATCCACTGGTCTAAGTTACACTTGAATTGATTTAAGGAAATACTCTCTTTTACTTGGATGGAAAACATGTCCCAGAGATGAGATACTCTCTGAGACACATAGCTGTCCATGTAATGTGTCTTATTCATGTTGCAGATGAGGTTTAGGTCTCTAGATCAGGTAATTATGATGCAGTGTGGTTTGCAGATATGCAACAGGCACATCAGATAGGGATCAGTGGATACTTTGTAGACCAGGCATAAATCAGATCTCAGCAGTCTGTTGCAGACCGAGTACAGCGACAGGGCTTTGAGGTGTTCCGAGTAGGATATGTTGTTTAGGCCATGTATTCTTTTTGTAAGGAACCTCTGTGGATGTTCAGTTGTTTCATATGCCTGGTCACGTACATACCAAAGCAGTGCCATACTCCATGATTGGTGTTATAAGGGCCAAAATAGAAATCCCACACTACAAAGGAGTGCTGTTCTCCATGATTGGTATTATAAGGGCTGAAATGGAAATCCCATACTACAAAGGAGTGCTACACTCCATGATTGGTGTTATAAGGGCCAAAATGGAAATCCCATACTACAAAGGAGTGCTGTACTCCATGACTGGTGTTATAATGGCCAAAATGGAAATCCCATACTACAAAGGAGTGCTGTACTCCATGACTGGTGTTATAATGGCCAAAATGGAAATCCCATACTACAAAGGAGTGCTGTACTCCATGAGTGGTGTTATAAGGGCCGAAATGGACATGATTGGTGTTATAAGGGCCGAAATGGAAATCCCACACTACAAGTTCACTTTTCTTCACATGAATGTTATCAGTGTGAAATTACTCCCTTTTGCCTGTGTCATGTTCTCCCATTGCCAGTGCTTCATCTGCTTAGGACGTTTAATTCCAAGGTGAAATCTAAGCCCAATATAATAGGCCATCTGGCACTGACTAGAAGTTGTTAGGACATCAAGTACTACAGATTTTTGATCTGACTGCCAACTTTTTTCTGATATCCTGATGAATCCTGTAAAATAACTCTTGTAAACCTTCCTTAAAGATTCCCATTTTCTATCCAACTGCTTCCTAGTTTGATCTTTAACATCTTTATTTCTTTTTCATTTACCTCCTCCCCGATTCTTTCCTTTCTCTAAGCTTCACAATGGCTGTCTTATCTCCTTGTTTCTCTCCCAGAACTTGACTTTATATGATTTAATCTTCTCTAGTACCATCCATTTGAATTTATCCCAAGCTAGCATAAGTCCTTTCCCAGTGTTAATACTCTCTGCATTTATTTCCTTAATAACTCACTACACCATTTCCTAAAGGAAAATTGTTTTACGTAATACATATGGAACCCCCACAATGCTTTTCTAATATAACAGAATTTGAGTTATTAATTTATAAGACTATGGACATGATCTGATATAGTTTCAGGTGACTTTCAAAAACTTGAGTTAGATAACTGTTTTACCTGGAAGTATGAACGCCATCCAGACTTGCTGGTGTATGACTCTTTCCAGATTAAAAAGTGAGCTCTGGTTGATAGACCCACTAAGGTTTATAGCTAGATACTAGGCATGCAGTCCTAGGAGATCATTAAAGAGCCTCGCCTCGTTTCCCAATTGCCCCATACTGCTAAAAGGTTAAGTGACTTGCCCAAGGTTGCACAGTAGGCAAAGGGAATCAAACCCATACCTCAGGAAGCACCTTGTTAACAGCTCTTAGGCTTAATCACCTGTGGTAACTGCCATCCCTAGTTATTTTTATAGATTTGTTAAATAAGTAAGCCAATTAGACTCTCAGACTTGCGTTGCACATTTTGTCTGTTTGTAACAGTATTCCAGTCTCCCAGACAAATTATCACCTCAACACAAAATTGTAGGATTGAAACCAAAACTTCCCTGAACTATTTGGGAACTTATGCAGACAGTGATCTAACTTTTGACCAACATGTGTCCATTGTTGTAAGAACATCCTTCCATATTGCACAGCTTATAAACAAAAGGATTCCGTCTAGATTAAGGGATGTTATTGCCTCCCCCCTTACTCAGCCCTTATTAGGCCAATCATTGAATATAATGCTCCCTTTAGGTTTGTAAAGGCTCCAGGGCCATTAGCCTAGTACACACCTATGAACCTGTGTATCTGTCCAGGGACATGCAACAACTGGAACACCCACAGAGATGCCTTACTAAAAGTATACAAGACCTAAACAACATGTCCTATGTGGACTGACTCAAAGCCCTGTCAATATACTCAGTATCCTACAGACTGCTAAGAGGTGACTTCTGTCTGGCACATAAGGTATCCTCTGACCCATTACTACTGGAGTTACTGCCCATCAGCAAGTTAAATGGCATTAGAAATACTCAGTCTAAGAATCTAAACCCCTTCTGCAACATCAATAGAAAGGTTTGCAGGAACACATATATTTCACAGTGGATACCACTGCTGTGGAACAGACTACCCATCCACATAAATCAAAGTTTATACCTGTCAATTTTCAAGCATATCTTAGATTTATGGATGGGAAACACAAAATGTACCCCAGGACTGCCCCCTGTACTATAAATGGACACAGACAGCTCCTAAATGCTTTATCCCATGCATGGGTCTCTTCAAAGTATCTATGGTATGATCCCAGTTATTTTTATTAGGGATAATGTATAATTATTGACCATGGGATGGTAATGCCAATCTGTAACCAAATGGGTTTGGTTATTTTGAGCACAAAAAGGAAATCTGGCTAGGCTTAAAATGGCCCGCAAGAGCAGCTAGCGAAATACTTACCTATGAACCTATAAGACAATAGAAGCAAAAAGGACAGTTATACTGTATATGACGACAAAGGGTGGCATGCGATCATACCTAGATTTTATAAATAGATAGATTGGTACTAAGCTAATGGCCTTGCAAGCAATTTTAAGCCTAGTCAATTATCCCTTGTGAGACTCAAACTCTGCACCTTGGGTTTGCAAGGCAAATACCTTAACCATTAGGCCACCCTCTCGAATATACAAAATGGAAATGGCTCGAACCATGAATGACTATATGCAAGGCATATGCTCTAATCATTACGTTATTGCACTTATATGCTGCTTGTGACTATACAAAAGGCTAGTAACTAGATCAGAAGATACATTTCAGGTGTGGTTATAGTATCTGGCTGTTCCCTTTCCTGATTTTAAGAGACAGCCTTGAGAAAGACTTACCAAGTTCTGCTAATACTTAGAAGACAACTAAGAAGTCACAAGTGAACCAACAGCAGTTATGCAAGGAAGCCCCTCCATACATATTTGCCTGTTTTTAGGTACAACCCTGGAGCACACTCTTTTTAAATGATTTGGTTGGACTCACACCTCACAAATGGAAATGAAGAGAACCCAACCCAGGTCAAAGCCTATTGGTGTAGAGATGAAGCCCTGAGTATGACACAAGCAACCCGTGTTTCACTGGTGATATGGGCAATGGGGGATGGGTCAGAGAAGATGGGCTTAAGTGACTAATGCTGTCCATTCATTCTCAGGGAGACAGAGGTTGTTTGGTCTTCCACACTGCTCTCACCTCTTGAAGACTAGGTGAACATATGTGAAAGAGTCCAGGAATGCCTGTAGTGGTAGCTGCATATGTACACACCTGAGCTGGGGGAGGTGGGTATACACAGGAACATGCAGTCCCCTCTCCAAGCCAGGCAGCTATCACGAATTAAGTAGCGACGTACAGGAAGGGAAGGTTAAGGCACTCCCTAGGACCTACTGTCTGACTTGCTCCCTTCTACCTCACTCTCACTGGAAGGGGACAGGTGAGCTGATTAGTGTTAACAGGTACAAATGGGCAGGAGGGCTCTCACCTAGCCCAGAGATGCCTGGCTCTCATCCCCAGGAAACAAAAGGGACAACTGGGTGCAGATAAGGAAGACAATGGCAGTCTGAGGAAGTCAAGTGTGGGGGAACCTTGTTGGCAGTTTATATTATTTGCTCTCTGTGTTAATATGTTTGATATATAAACAATACCTGCATGAATCGATGAGAGGACTGGATAGATAAGCCTCAAAGAAACATTATAAGCAGCTGGCATCTGCAATCTCAGAGTGAACTGGTAGTATTAATGTTTCCAGCTGTACAGGTATAATTTGTAACATGCAATGTAACTAACACATTAGGTAAATGCACTTTACAGAAATAAAAATAGCAAATACGTTTATTTTCTGCTCAGTTGACATTTGTAATGACATAATTAATGTTTTGGCAAGTTAATATAATGAACAAACAAAAGTGCAGCTTGGGCAACATTGATATATAGAGTCAGCAAACCAAAGCAAAGTAAACGGTTTTATTAATTGCTACTTTTCCTCTGTGGGTCTCACTGAATTTGAGTCCAAACCCAATAGTTTCTGCTACCACAGTCACTTACCATTCATTTTCACTGCTAAAACACTACAGATAACATAAACCATGCCAACTTACAGCCTTTTTTGATTTTTTCTTTGTAGAGCGGGATTTCTTAACTTTTTCAACCACAACGTACAAAGCAAAACAGAGGCGTGCCATACGGGGTATATCGCAGAAACTGATGTCGAATTCCAGTTTCTGATTCCATACAGGTTCTGATGACAAATTGACCTCTGAACTTGATACTGTTTTACAAAGCTGTTCACTGCCAAAAAACAGTCCTGCTGTGACAACCAGCTGGAAAAAAAGAAAATGTTTTGACTGTAAACATCTCATCGTAAAGGATAACATAGAATATGCAAGATTAACAAGCTAGATGCTTTTCTTTTAACTTGAAATGTTTTGTTATTTCAGGTCTCACTTTGGCACAGTAATTTACTATTCTTTCAAATACCAGATCTTAATTTCCTAATTGTTTAATTGGACTAATTTATTCTCTTGTTGTTTTCCTTTACCTGCTCACTAAGGTAGTTAGTCCTGTTATGTAATGTTACTTCTTTCCTGTTAACCATACATGACACATGCCAACTCATGTGCAAATGCAGCAGTAAGTGTAGAGGTCCGCCCTTGTCTGCCCGTGTCCTGCTTACATTACTGGGAGGAGTGCAACTGAAGGTGAGAAGCTTACAGTGAACACGACATGGCAGGGACTAAAGCACAGTGTCACTGTTCCTTTTGCATGAACCATGAAAGGATACTTATTTTATCTACACCTCTAGCAGGAAACTGATAGCAGGTACCCATTTGGCAAGTCAAGACTACTACACAGAACATACCCAACTGCTTAATTAATTAATTAATTAATTAATTTATTTAACATTTGTTTACCAGGAAAGTCCTACTGGGACAGAGTCCATTTAGCGTGGAGGCCCAGGGAGAGGCACTCCAGATATATGTCTTTGGAATGTGGGGGTAAGCTGGAGCACCCGGAGGAACCCACAGGAACACAGGGAGGACATGCCGACTCTGCACAGAAGGCACCGGCACCCCTGCCAAGAATTGAACTGGAGAACCTCTTGCTGTGAGGCGACAACGCTAACTACTACACCACTGCACTGCCCCATTCATTAAAGGGATAAGTCATCTGAGATTCATTTCAGCCACAAAGGCAAGAGTCAATATAGCATGTTTGTGGATAAACTCAGTGCAGCCAATCTTTTGGAAGGTGGGAGGAAACTGAAGTACATAGAGAAAATCCATGCAGAGATTTTTTAGCTGTACATACCTTGAGTTCACATTTCAGCTCCAACATAGCATCAGAGTCCAAAGTAGATTTTGTTAGGAGTCCTTTCATGTTTTCCATCTTTTCAAAATTTAGCTGAAAAAAAATCAGACAACAGGATTTTAATTCAGTGGTACTCCTTGTAAGAAATGCTTAGCTTTAGTTAGACTCATAAGTAGAAAAGAAAAAAAAAGCATGAGGCAATGAGGCATCCAGTTTTAATAATAAAAATAATACCCAGTTGTAGGCTCACTAGACACAAGGTCCCTTTTCAAGAGCAACCTGGGAGCAATGTTTGGCTAAGTGACTTGCTCAAAGTCACACGGTAGGCAAACGAGGGTTGTGTGAGTAAGTATGAATTTATTTTCACATTTTTACTGACAATGAGCTACACAACCCACGGTGGTGGTGCTGCGGTAGCATTGTCGCCTCACAGTAAGACGCTGTCTAGTTCGATTCTCAGCTAGAGCGTCTTCTGCATGGAGACATGCGTGAATGGGCGTACCTTCATTGAAGGTTATGCGTCAGGCCTGGCAAGCCGGTACGTAAAAATCAACTGCCAGTCATTAGCGGACCGGATTTCCGCTGTGGCGACCCCTAACCGGGAAAACCAGAAAGACACAAACAAACTGACAATGAGCTACACGTCCTTTCAGTGTAAAGCAGAAATTGGTGCACAAGTTAAGAACAAGTGTTTACTTGAGATATACATTACTGATCCACAGGGTCTATATCACATTGTTGAATTCTCACCATGTCGAATGGCTAAAATGTCGAAAGTGCCTTTCATCAAAACTGTTTTTGTGGGGGGTGGGCTGCGCCCCCACACCCCTGCTAATTATATATGCCAACTCCAAGATCGCACTACAGTGAGGAAAGGGCAAATTTTCTGATCCTCACTTTACCGCAATTCCACAAGAACAGTTTAGATGAACGGTGCTTTCGACATTTTAGCCATTCGACATTGTCATAATTCGACAATGTGATAGGAACCCGATCCACATGTACATTTCTCAAACTCTGGCTGGGAACATTGTCTGGTTAAGTGACTTGATCAAAGTCACACTAATAAAAGGGAGACCAAAGGAATCAAACCCTGGACTCTAAATGATCTGTTTGTGTAACATACAGGATAGTGCATGGGAATTCAGGCACATGAACACTTTAAGTAATAAAAGATGTTTTTTATAATCATATTAGTCTTTAATTTGCTTATATTTTCTGTATTTGGACAGAAAATTAAATCATGTTGTTTTAACTAATCGTAACATTTGTGCCTATGGAATATATATAGCATAAAGCCTTGACTGCACCCCAGATGACCTGTGTCACACTAGTGGCATGGGTGTTGGAGGGACAGTGCGTGGATGGCAGTGAGTGTCTGACACTGGCTTACCCTCTAGGATAGTGGGAGGCAGCATGAACAGCCCTACAAGCCCTGCGCTATAGTTTTTTGTCACTTAGTTGGGAGGTCACATATGTGCAAAAGCGTGTATTCACCTTCTAAAGGTAGCCATAGTGGAGCTTGCAAGGCTGCTGTGAGTGGGCAGATAGGACAGAACACAGGGTATGCAGACTGACCTAGTCTCTAACACCCAGGTCTTGCCTCCATCAGATAACAAAGGGGGTGCAGGACTCTCACCACCATGGTAGTGTAATGAATGGGTCAACTAGATGCAGGAAATGGTGCCACTCAGCCGATCTTTTGGACACTTAAAAAATAGATTTGTATCCAAGGAGGAAAAATACCATCAGCTATAACCTTAATGCTCTATTATCTGAAGTGAGCATAAAAGACCAAACATGTAAGCATAATGCAGTTTGTATCTGAAATTTAAGGGGGTGCTTAATATAGACTGTAGACGTTTTAATTGTTGCACTCTTAGCATCTTGTAAGAGGAGGTACTGCATATGTATGAATGGAGATCACTGAGAAAAGTACCTCCTTCGGTGATAAAACTTTAGTTAATAAAGAGTTCCTTCAAGCACCTGATATTACTTTGTAGGTGAATGGTCTTAGTCATACATTCCTGTAGATAAGCCTGTACTGGTGAACAAGAAAACAAATACATCTGACTCAGATGGAGGAACAGAAATTTTTTTGTGATAAAGAAATGAATGTATTCCTTAAACACATGCTATGTAACTGCTTTTAACCCTCTTGAAACATTTGACCTAATCCTTCTTATTTAATCTTCCTTTCCCCTCAGTATCTTACCCCACAGCACTGTTATGTTTGTGTCTTTCGGCTTTTCCCGGTTAGGGGTCACCACAGCGGAACTCCGGTCCGCTAATGATTGGCAGTAGAGTTTTACGTGCCTGTTATCCTCATGCTAAATTACAGTATAGAAAAGTCACACCTACAGTATTATTTATACACTTTCCTGTACTTCTGAAAATATACAATACTTTATCACTCATATTTAACTTTCATTTAAGAGATTAAAAGATAACTATATTTTTTAAATTATGTATTGTTATATTGTTTTTTAGCTATTGTATTTTAAGCTTATACTCATCATATTGTAAGTTTTTAAGATGCTGAAAATGTTAATTTATTATCACTTGGCTTTGATCATGGCTGAAAAGGGTCCTTGGGCCAGCCATCCAACTTTTTATTTATCTGTTTATAGTTTGTTCACTGGATTAGTCCCATTAGGTGTACGGCCTATTTTCAAGGTGGCTCCAAGTTTGTATTCATATTGGTTAGTGGAGATTTCATAAAGACTGCAGTGAAATGTACCTTTTGTTTGTTAAAGGAGGAAAGGCTCTTGATGTTGCAGTGACATAGCAGAGGTTACTGAGTTGGTGAGAATGCTGAATAGGCACTATTCTGTGAGCCTGGAGATTCCAGACTTACCAACTGTCCCTGTTTGTGAGGGACAGTCCCTCTTTGGGCAGTTCTGTCTGTAGGAAAAAAAACTAAAAAAAATTGCAAATGTCCTGAGAATTTAGGACAAAAAATAGTTCATAAGTTTTCTTTTATAGTTGCATAAAACAGTTATTTTGCATCTGAAACACTTAATTTTTTATATGAAATAACATAAACAACACTGGCCGTGGGTATGTTTTATCTTGCAAAAATGTCACCTTTCTACAAAACTGTCTGACTTTGGGAATCTGAATGGGTGGCAACCATAGAAGATTCATGAAGTTACTAGTTGCAAATGTTACTGTTTAGCACATTAAAGGTCTGGATACAGAGTACTGCTGCATGTGGTTGGGAAAATGAAACAAAAGACGGTATTGCAGTAGAGAAATGCTTCAGTCTGGATGAAAATAGCTAGGGAGAGACTTTTGTTGAGAAAGAAATTGTTTGGATATAAGTATAGGAGTTATAAAACCTCCTGATGTGCTAGGTGAGAATGAGTGGCAACAGGGTTTGGCAAAGGAGCACAAGGAGAAAGAAGAAGTGTGACAGGTTGTTAGAGGCACTGATAGACAAGAACCACATATTCATATGCCATCACTGTTGCTGAATGTGAAAGTGCATCGACACATGGAAACAAAATGGAGACCAGCTGTGAGCATAAATATGAAGGTTGTAATAAACAGGTACATGCTTTTAGGTAAATTAGTTGTACCTATGGGTTTTAAAGCTGCAGAAAACCATTCTCAAATTCAGTTATGGACGGAAAGGTTTGGGACTTTAAACATTTGTAAGCCTGAAAGAAAAGAAAAAAAAAGTTTGTTCCCATGAAATGACTGTGAACTTACAATTGTAAATGCAATGAGTAAGAAAAAAATAAATGCACAGCTTTGAACTGATGAAATTACAGAGCCTGAAATTAAAGATTTTTTAAAGGCTTATGTATGAATGTTGAAGCTATCCATAAAGTTTTTGGTAAAAGACACTTGTGGACTGGAATGTGAGTTCTGGATATGACTCTGAATATTGTGTATAATAATAAAAAACATATTCCACATGCAATAATTATGAACTGAAAAAAGGGAACAGCAAAGGTGAGTTACTTCTGCACAGATAAAAGACACTCCATGAGTAAAGGGGATCAGCCAAGGTGAGTTACTTCTGCACAGATAAAAGACACTCCATGAGTAAAGGGGATCAGCCAAGGTGAGTTACTCCTGCACAGATAAAAGACATTCCATGAGTAAAGGGGATCAGCCAAGGTGAGTTACTTCTGCACAGATAAAAGACACAGCATGAGTAAAGGGGATCAGCCAAGGTGAGTTACTTCTGCACAGATAAGACACTCCATGAGTAAAGGGGATCAGCCAAGGTGAGTTACTTCTGCAGAGATAAAAGACACTCCATGAGTAAAGGGGATCAGCCAAGGTGAGTTACTTCTGCACAGATAAAAGACACTCCATGAGTAAAGGGGATCAGCAAAGGTGAGTTACTTCTGCACAGATAAAAGACACTCCATGAGTAAAGGGGATCAGCCAAGGTGAGTTACTTCTGCACAGATAAAAGACACTGCATGAGTAAAGGGGATCGGCCAAGGTGAGTTACTTCTGCACAGATAAGACACTCCATGAGAAAAGGGGATCAGCCAAGGTGAGTTACTTCTGCATCGATAAAAGACACTCCATGAGTAAAGGGGATCAACCAAGGTGAGTTACTTCTGCACAGATAAAAGACACTCCATGAGTAAAGGGGATCAGCCAAGGTGAGTTACTTCTGCACAGATAAAAGACACTCCATGAGTAAAGGGGATCAGCCAAGGTGAGTTACTTCTGCACAGATAAAAGACACTGCATGAGTAAAGGGGATCAGCCAAGGTGAGTTACTTCTGCACAGATAAAAGACATTCCATGAGTAAAGGGGATCAGCCAAGGTGAGTTACTTCTGCACAGATAAAAGACACTCCATGAGTAAAGGGGATCAGCCGAGGTGAGTTATGTCTTCACAGATAAAAGACACTCCATGAGTAAAGGGGATCAGCCAAGGTGAGTTACTTCTGCACAGATAAAAGACACTCCATGAGTAAAGGGGATCAGCCAAGGTGAGTTACTTCTGCACAGATAAAAGACACTCCATGAGTAAAGGGGATCAGTCAAGGTGAGTTACTTCTGCACAGATAAAAGACACTCCATGAGTAAAGGGGATCAGCCAAGGTGAGTTACTTCTGCACAGATAAAAGACACTCCATGAGTAAAGGGGATCAGCCAAGGTGAGTTACTTCTGCACAGATAAAAGACATTCCATGAGTAAAGGGGATCAGACAAGGTGAGTTACTTCTGCACAGATAAAAGGCACTACATGAGTAAAGGGGATCAGCCAAGATGAGTTACTTCAGCACAGATAAAAGACACTCCATGAGTAAAGGGGATCAGCCAAGGTGAGTTACTTCTGCACAGATAAAAGACACTCCATGAGTAAAGGGGATCAGCCGAGGTGAGTTACTTCTGCACAGATAAAAGACACTCCATGAGTAAAGGGGATCAGTCAAGGTGAGTTATGTCTTCACAGATAAAAGACACTCCATGAGTAAAGGGGATCAGCCAAGGTGAGTTACTTCTGCACAGATAAAAGACACTCCATGAGTAAAGGGGATCAGCCAAGGTGAGTTACTTCTGCACAGATAAAAGACACTCCATGAGTAAAAGGGATCAGCCAAGGGGAGTTACTTCTGCACAGATAAAAGACACTCCATGAGTAAAGGGGATCAGCCAAGGTGAGTTACTTCTGCACAGATAAGACACTCCATGAGTAAAGGGGATCAGCCAAGGTGAGTTACTTCTGCATCGATAAAAGACACTCCATGAGTAAAGGGGATCAACCAAGGTGAGTTACTTCTGCACAGATAAAAGACACTCCATGAGTAAAGGGGATCAGCCAAGGTGAGTTACTTCTGCAGAGATAAAAGACACTCCATGAGTAAAGGGGATCAGCCAAGGTGAGTTACTTCTGCACAGATAAAAGACACTCCATGAGTAAAGGGGATCAGCAAAGGTGAGTTACTTCTGCACAGATAAAAGACACTCCATGAGTAAAGGGGATCAGCCAAGGTGAGTTACTCCTGCACAGATAAAAGACACTGCATGAGTAAAGGGGATCGGCCAAGGTGAGTTACTTCTGCACAGATAAGACACTCCATGAGTAAAGGGGATCAGCCAAGGTGAGTTACTTCTGCATCGATAAAAGACACTCCATGAGTAAAGGGGATCAACCAAGGTGAGTTACTTCTGCACAGATAAAAGACACTCCATGAGTAAAGGGGATCAGCCAAGGTGAGTTACTTCTGCACAGATAAAAGACACTGCATGAGTAAAGGGGATCAGCCAAGGTGAGTTACTTCTGCACAGATAAAAGACATTCCATGAGTAAAGGGGATCAGCCAAGGTGAGTTACTTCTGCACAGATAAAAGACACTCCATGAGTAAAGGGGATCAGCCGAGGTGAGTTATGTCTTCACAGATAAAAGACACTCCATGAGTAAAGGGGATCAGCCAAGGTGAGTTACTTCTGCACAGATAAAAGACACTCCATGAGTAAAGGGGATCAGCCAAGGTGAGTTACTTCTGCACAGATAAAAGACACTCCATGAGTAAAGGGGATCAGTCAAGGTGAGTTACTTCTGCACAGATAAAAGACACTCCATGAGTAAAGGGGATCAGCCAAGGTGAGTTACTTCTGCACAGATAAAAGACACTCCATGAGTAAAGGGGATCAGCCAAGGTGAGTTACTTATGCACAGATAAAAGACATTCCATGAGTAAAGGGGATCAGCCAAGGTGAGTTACTTCTGCACAGATAAAAGGCACTACACGAGTAAAGGGGATCAGCCAAGGTGAGTTACTTCAGCACAGATAAAAGACACTCCATGAGTAAAGGGGATCAGCCAAGGTGAGTTACTTCTGCACAGATAAAAGACACTCCATGAGTAAAGGGGATCAGCCGAGGTGAGTTACTTCTGCACAGATAAAAGACACTCCATGAGTAAAGGGGATCAGTCAAGGTGAGTTATGTCTTCACAGATAAAAGACACTCCATGAGTAAAGGGGATCAGCCAAGGTGAGTTACTTCTGCACAGATAAAAGACACTCCATGAGTAAAGGGGATCAGCCAAGGTGAGTTACTTCTGCACAGATAAAAGACACTCCATGAGTAAAAGGGATCAGCCAAGGGGAGTTACTTCTGCACAGATAAAAGACACTCCATGAGTAAAGGGGATCAGCCAAGGTGAGTTACTTCTGCACAGATGAGACACTCCATGATTAAAGGGGATCAGCCAAGGTGAGTTACTTCTGCATCGATAAAAGACACTCCATGAGTAAAGGGGATCAACCAAGGTGAGTTACTTCTGCACAGATAAAAGACACTCCATGAGTAAAGGGGATCAGCCAAGGTGAGTTACTTCTGCACAGATAAAAGACACTCCATGAGTAAAGGGGATCAGCCAAGGTGAGTTACTTCTGCACAGATAAAAGACACTCTATGAATAAAGGGGATCAGCCAAAGTGAGTTACTTCTGCACAGATAAAAGACACTGCATGAGTAAAGGGGATCAGCCAAGGTGAGTTACTTCTGCACAGATAAAGACACTACATGAGTAAAGGGGATCAGCCAAGGTGAGTTACTTCTGCACAGATAAAAGACACTCCATGAGTAAAGGGGATCAGCCAAGGTGAGTTACTTCTGCACAGATAAAAGACACTCCATGAGTAAAGGGGATCAGCCAAAGTGAGTTACTTCTGCACAGATAAAAGACACTGCCTGAGTAAAGGGGATCAGCCAAGGTGATTTACTTCTGCACAGATAAAAGACACAGGGAGGGCTGCCTCATGGTTAAGGTGTTTGCTTTACAAACACGCAGTGCAGGGTTTGAGCCTCAGAAGGGATAACTGGCTAGGCTTAAAAAGGCTCGCAAGGGCAGTTAGCTTAGTACTAATCTATGAACCTATGAACAGTAAATAACTTTGACAAGAGATTCTATTTTCTGCAAGGTGATAGGAGACATTCTTTAAAAAAGCTGTAAAATGAAATGCACAAGGTATATGAAAGCAAGACATTTCGGTTTGATTGTAATATTGGGAGGAAGAGGAAGGGGAGAATGAGGAGGAAGATGTATATAAAAGAGTGCCAAAAAGAATGTTGATAGATTACAAGACAAGACAAAAAGCAGTGAGAACAATAATTATATATGCATACACAGATATGTAAGAAAGAAAAATCTTGAAGGAATGAAAAATTATGTTTTGACATATGTGGCCATTGTAGTTATGAGAGGCATTAACTGTGATGTATGTGCAGAGAAAAAGATGATGTACAGTTATGTAAGAAATATTAACTTATACAGATGAACAAAAGAATGGAAACAGAGTATATGTATGGAAGAGGTACATTAAAAGTGAAAATTATTTATTTTTTTGTTTTTATAGTGAATAAAGGAAATGGAGGAACACTTGTAGTGGGTTTCACTGATGATAATGCAATAGCAGTTTTGGTGAATATGACAAAATTATTAACGAGGAAACGAGTTTTAAATGATACAGCACTATTTAGCCAATTAAGTGTGTTCATGAAATACAAATATTCCATTTTTATGTAACGTGGATAGAATGGTGCAAACAGTGCAAATAAAAATAAAAGAACATTTACTGAGAAATTGAAAATCAAATAGATTGTCAATGTACAAGAAAAAATTGAGTTAATAAGTGAATAAATTTAAAATATTAACTTTCAAGATAAAGATATCTTTTGAAAGCTAAATAGGAAGAGGAGACATATTTATGTAAAAGGGTAAAGAGAGAGGAAGGTCTAGTGTTATCAGTAGAGGTGAGTAAGGGTATCATTGCAAAGGAAAAGGGAAACAGAAGAGGATGTAGTAGGATTTGTAATGAGTATGTATAATGGAGGCAGCTTCCCACTGATATTGTGTGACATGGCTGATTTGTCTAATGGTCTCCTTGGACATAAACTTTGTAAGAATCTGCGAGTCTATGAACTTCTGTTACTTCTTTCTCTAACATATTCTTCATGCCCTCACTTATGGAAGAGTTGGAGGAAGTAAGAAAAAATGTAAACACTACAACGTGTATCAAGTGAAAATAGGTTAGGGTTTGAGTTTTATAAAAAAAATGAAATGTAAAAAGCGTGCTTTTTAAAAGTAATAAGTGAATGGTTAAAAACCAGCATGAGGGGTGTGAAGAAAAAGGAGAAAGATATACATTGTAGAATTGGAGTCTGGTGATGTTATCTAAAGTAAATTATATTATTATAATGAAAATACTGCAGAAATGGTTTGATTTGGTATTGGAGAAACTATTGCATGACAATATTTTCTTTTGAAGAAAAAGAAAGATATTTGAAGAATATGTTAGTTATAATAAAGGAAATTATCAATTGCATAAAAATGGAGACGGATGGGAAGATCATTGTTGGTGATACAATAAAATTATTTGAGAATCTGGATCATGAAAATATATGGAAGGCTTTAAGAGGCATATAAAGTGGGATAGAAAGTGATGAATTTTTTTTCAGGATATTCACAAGCGTGCAAGGGTTAAGGTACTAGTAAATGGCTGGATGAATGAAAAATGCAGATAAATAGAGGTGTTAGGAAGAAATCCCCAAGAACTAGAGTAAATAACTTAATTGTGAAAGCATTTATGGGACATGTAAATATGGAAATGATGTAAGATAGGATAAAATCTAACAAAAGAAAACAATTATCTTTGATATTAAGTTATGAACATGCTTTAGTTATGCTGGCAAATAAAGTATGGGTAAAATAAGTAATAAAGATAGAGGAATAATATTTAATGCATGTAGTATTAAGTCTGAGTAAAGAAAATGTATGGATATGGAAACGTGATATTGGGGATATATTTTCCAAGAAAGGAAGTGTTGGTATTGGCATTGTATATGGAGAAAAAAAGATACAAAAGCAATTAAGGAAAATAAAAATTATACTGAGTTTATTGAAAATGCTTAGGTTGACATTTATGAAAAAAATTTATTTAATACATTCAGTATTGTTGGGAAAGTTGTCATATATTGTATGGAATATTCATAATTCTGACAGACAAGAATATGAGTTAGAAGAAATTATGTTTGGGATAGTATGGTTTCGAGCCTGCATGACATAAAGAGAGGGTATTATATATAATGCAATGAAGAGGTAGACTTTAATTATTTAATGCAGTAATTTATTTGACATTATTATAAATAGAATTGCTACAGAGAATCCTTATAACAAAATGTGGGGATTATGGGAAATAACTGTAGAAAGGGAACTTGAAGAATATACAAACATTTTTACAGTGGAAGCTGAATTTAGAAGAACTATCCAAAAAAATGAAATAGTAGCATAAGTAGAATATGAAAGATTTTTTTTAAAGATCATGGGTAACATTTGAGTAAGGATATTAAATGGATGCTTAAAGAAAAATAAAAAAGCTTGTGAGGTACATGAGAATGGCAAACCTTCTTGTGGAAGATTGTGTTAAATAAATTACTGGTTAATTCACTTATGAAGTATAAACAGAAGAAAGGGGTCAGAAGGAAAATGGAACCTTTTTTTATCTTATGTATATTAACAAAATATTTTGGGAATGTACTAAATGTAATGACAAAGTATGAGGGTAACATAAGTAAGGCTGAATGTAATATTATATGGAGACTATGATATAAAGGAGAAGGAAGTCATGTGGGAGTTAAGGGTTGGTATAATGATTAAGGTGTTTATCTCACAGATATAATAGAGGGTTTGATTCTCACCTTTGAAAGGGAAATTGGCTAGCCTTAAAATGGCACATAAAGGCAGCTAGCCTAGTACTTACCTATGAGCCTATAAGCTTGATAAAGTAATTTTTAATGTACATGGCTCACATGGAAAACTAGGTAAGAACTGTATAATAGAAAATGGGAAATTAAGAATGTATGTTAAAATGCAAATTTTTGGTTGTGGAATAAAGACTGAGGATTGGATGTACTTAAATATATTATGTAATTATTGCTATAAGTGTGTTGTGAATATATATCTGCAATACAGAGTTGTAAATAAGTGTTTGCAAATAAAGCCCTCATCCTTATTACAGTAAGTGCCATGGAGGGAGCTGCCATCAGCTGAGAAAGATGGAGTCTCATTTTAAAATGTCATCCAAAGTAGGGCTCCACTGCAGTACCAGTATTTGAAAATTGATCCAAACACCTGGTGTGGGAATAGAACCCCAAATCTTCTGATATTCCAGCATCAAAGGCCAAGTGTGGCTCCTGTTCAGCCACTGATACTGGCTAACAAATGCTAAAATAAATAAATAAAGTCACGTGATATAATAAATAGAGGGAAAAGAAAATAATGAACTATGAATAGTGAGAAATGGAAATATCAGGAATGTTTGGGGTGTTTGGTGGGGCTTGGGGAGCTTGGTGACTGCAGCATTGCTAAAGACCAGGAAGTATGCACTTGTAGTCACCTGAATGTTTAGATCAGAGATGAGCTTTATTTCTGTAAATAAACTGTGTGTTTTATATACAGGATAGGAATGAGGTACACAAGGTGTCTGTATTAATGTCATGTGCTCTTAAACGTATTGTTAACCTTATGAGGAAAGCCCAATCTTTTTAAGTTGTCATGACAACTGAACTGTCTAAAAGTTTGAGTTATTGTCTATATGTGAAGCAAAAAATTTAACATGGTGAGCCAAAATGAACATTAGCATCTGATAATGATTAGTGTAAGCCTGGAGAATGAAACTCTCCATTGAATAAACTTGTGCAGTAATATGTATGGCTGCAGTATTTTTTGTGTCTTTCAGCTTTTCCCGGTTAGGGGTCGCCACAGCGGAACTCCGGTCCGCTAATGATTGGTAGTTGATTTTTACGTGCTGTGTTACCAGCCCTGACGCACAACCTTCAATGAAGGTATGCCCATTCACGCATGTCTCCTCGCAGAAGACGCTCGAGCTGAGAATTGAACCGGACAGCATCTTACTGTGAGGCAACAACGCTACCGCAGCACCACCACCGCGTATGGCTGCAGCATATAAAATTAAATTTTATGTGAAACAAGTAACAAAGGAATTTGCAACTATGAAGGTAGCACACTACACTGCTTTAACAATCATCAAATACAGTACACGACTGCAAAGGGCTATCTGTCTGTTGCAGATACAGATGACGGTATATCGGGTGACAACACAATACAAAAGTAGCAAGTGTTAAGAATCTTACAGGCTTTAAATCCATTTAAAAAAAATGACAGAATAAATGCTTTAAAATTCTGAGTAAAAAAGGGTAAGTAATTATTTGCACATGAAGGAACAGATCCAGTAATGTCAAACAAAATAATTGTTAATGTCCACAGAGGTTCCTCACTAAAAGAATACAGGGCGTAAGTAATATGTCCTATGCAGACCGCCTCAAGGCCCTATCACTGTATTCTGTCTCCTACAGGCTATTGAGGGGAGATCTATGCCTAGCATATAGGGCATTGTCAGACCCCACTCTGATGGATCTCCTGCATATCCACAAAACAAACAGTACCAGATTACCCATTCTAAAGACTTAAACCTTGCCTGTGATATAAATAGGACCTGCTGGAGATACAGGCGTGTATCCCAGAGACTACCCCATCTATGGAACAGGGTCCCCATCCATGTGAAGCAGAGTTCCTCCCTAACCTAAATGAAGTGCAACTTTGACAATTGGATGAGAAACCGGAAATTCATCCCTGGTTTGGCACCGATGTCTCTAATGGACACAGGTAACCTGTAAATTGCTCATTTACCAGGCCCATGCTTTCACTTATCAAGGGTATCAGAACTTGTCAGAGATTTGGGATGCATGGCTACAGTTAAAAACACCCTTGTGGTCGTTAGCCTAGCAAACACCTATGAACCTATGAACATACAAATTATTTGTAGAATTGGAGCCGTAAGTAAGAGGATATAAAGAGAAAGGCAGAAGGGAAAAGGAAGGATGGGGGAGATCTGTGGGAGAGAAGATAAAGGAAGTACGCAGAATGGCAGGGTCTGTGAAGTGAAATATAAAGAGGAAGAGGGACAGAAAACCACAAAAAGGTGGTCAGAGGGAATGAAAAGAGAGACAAATATGAAGATATAATAGACCAGCATGACTAAGGGTGGGTATATTTCATTTTGATATACAGTCAAAACCATGTCATTCTGGGAAATCACTTAATCACAAAGTACTCCTAGCTTACCTGAGCAAAGAGATGCTTGTGTGTAAGGAGACAGAATATAGTTAATACTGATATTCATTGTAAAGCCACTAAGGCTTTCGTAGAGGGGAGGAGGGTCTGTACACTTTGAAATGAAATGTATGGCAATCAGTCTGGCAACATTTTCCAACCTGCCATGCTGTAGATATTATAAAAAGTAAACCCTAACTTTGCTCATAGTTTTCCCTCGTAGAAGGATTATGCAGACCAGTGATGACTGTCTTGCCCTGACAAGTATATTTAGAGTAAGGCCTAAAGAGTTTGATGAAAAGTTCTTAAGTTTTCTTTTTTTTTTTTTTTTTTTTTTATTTAGAGTGAGCTCTATTTGAATGCTGTTGAAAGTCTAACATAGAAAGAGGTTTGGTTTATTTTCAAGTATATCCTCTGTTGAATAAATAATGAGGTACCTCTTAAGTATTTTATTGTCCAATTTATTCAGGATGATGACTGCTGTATTTTAATTAAATTGTTTTACGTTTTAATTGGGTAGACCTAGAAGGGTTTCATGGTTAAGCTGCTAGTCTACCTGTTATGTTCTGTGTTTATAATAAAAGTGCAGCTGCAATTCCAACTTAAGGGTAATTTATTATTACGCCTGAATAGGTTTTATTCTTGAGACCCTCCTCATTGAAAACCCATGTGCCTGGAAGGCTATACCCACTTCACCTATTGGAAGACTCCTGGTTGTTTTTCATAGTGCTAACTGGGCAGCACCCATTATGCACATGATGTTGTCATGATGAATGATTCAGCAGTTCAGATTTGGTACAGGTCAAAGGGAGGGGTCCCAAGTGAACTGAGAATCATGCCATAGTGATATTCCAGGAAAGTACATCCTTCTAGAGTCACATGTGCCTTTCTCTGTTGTGACCTTGTGACCTTCCGGAATATCATTTCCTGAAGCTCTCCTCAGATATAGTAGAGGTTACAGGGGTGGGCCACAGGTGAACTTAATAGCAGTGTATAGTGAATTTCTGGGAGCTATGCCCTTTTCTATAGTGACCATGTTGAGTACCATATCCTACACCTTTTCTTTTAATTCTTTGCAGTGTCTGGGGACCATTAGCCTAGTCATTTCATCTTATTTAAATCTGTATCTATTTATTGTATTTTTTTTACTTTTATTTCTTATCCAGCCACATCAAGAAATAGATCCCTAATGTAATTCTGACACATGCAATTTTGAGACCTTGAGCAGCAAAAAAAAGAATGCAAACCTACAGGTGGATAGTGAATGTTTACGATCTCTGTTCTCCTTTAAAGCTGTTTTTTTGAAGAGGCAAATTCCCCTGCACTATCAATGTTTTGGACAGCACTCTCCCCACCCCTGATACTTATGTGTACCGACTCACAGACATACCATAAAGACAAAGGAATAATATTCAACACAGAATTCTCATGTTGAGTGTATGTACGTCCCTATTTTCACACATTCAGCCTCACTCTTCCTAATCCCTCACTTTTACGTCTCAGAACTTAAAAAAAAAATGTTGCCTCAGAAAACTGGACTCCAGACTGTCAATGAAGTTTTCTGCATCCATGCAGTTCTAATTAATTAGCATTTACAAATATTTCATCTAATTTCTGAAATGACTGCCTTCAGTCTTCAATTCGGAAGTGTTCTGTGAGCAGCTGAATTTGAACTATGTCTTATTATTAAAGTTAAGGAAATGGCAGATGAAAAGAAGGGAAGGGATTGTCAGTAGGGTATCTAGAATAGGTGTCTTCCAAAATAATAATGGCATCTCTCGTTCAGTGTTAAAGTGAAAGAAGGAAAGAAGTCCCTCTATTATTGCAGCATAATATATAATTCGCCGGCAAATTCTGACCTTTCTGGAATACTGTTTTATGGAATTTGTTCATTTTCCCACGTATTATGGAACTTGGCCAAATAGTTACTTCCTTGTTACTTTAGTTGAATCCAGAAAATGTTGTTGGTAGACAGTAAGAAACCCTACCAGGGCAGGTTATCTGTACATTCCCACTATTCTGTATTTCGTGTAAGTTTATTTCTCAAATGAAACTATGCCCACCCATCAAAAAGTTTCCCACCCCATCGTTCAATGCCTGAAGGGAAAGCCCCTATATTTTTGTTATTAGTCAGAACTGTTCCAGCACTTTTCAAATATATAGCAAACATGATGTTCAAAATGTTGAAACTGTTCATTTGTGCAGCTTTTCTTTCAGCAGATCTCATCCGGATTCAAAGTCTGCAAAAACTATGAAAGTGAGTGGGTATTTCCATTACAGGAAGACAGTAGTACATGGTTGCTATTTGCTGCTGTTCAAACTATAAAACATCAGTCATTTGTGTGGACTTATTTTCATACCTCTCAACCCCTTAGAGCGAGAAATCTGGACAAAGCCATAAATAAAAGTGGGGCAAAGGCCCAAAAACTGAGACAATTTTTAAAATATTGCTCTTATAAACTTAGAAAGTTGATAGAATAACAGGTTTTGCATTAGCATGAATTTTCTGAAGGGTATGAAGTCTGAAACTTAAATGACTGTCATTAATTTCTAATCTCAGTCTTTAATGATTTGCCACTAATTTCCAGAAAAACACACTTTTATGAAAAATGGACCAAAAATATGAGGCAAAAATCTGGACATTCTGCAGAAATATGTACAGTTGAGAGGTATACTTATCTTATAGGACCATAGGAAGTTAGGCTATGGGCCCTGAGGCCCTTACAAGCCTAGCTAAGAATTTAGCCCATGTTTGGACAAGTCAGCACACTATGGCCTTGTCCAGCAGGGACACAGATGGAATCCCAGGGGTGTATTTTCTGTTCCCCATCCAGTTATCCAGGTTGCACTTAAAAAAGATGAATGAGGTACTCTGCTTGACGTGGACAGGGAGACTATTCCACAGAAGAGTCGCCTCTGGGACACAAATCTGTCCCAACATGTCTTACTGATGTCACAGACCAGGTTGTGGTCGCACATGCGAGTTACTCGAGTAGAGCTTGACTTGCGGATATGCAGCAGTCCCATCAGGGCAGTGTCTGTGATTGCTTTGTATGTCAGACAGAGATCACCTCGGAGAGGTCTGTATGAGACTGTGTAGACAGACAGGGCCTTTAGCCTATCTGTGTAGGATAGATGTTTGAGGCCCTGGATTCTCCTGGTGAGGAACCCCTGTGGTCTCTCCAGCTGCTGCATGTGCTTTGTGAGGTACATGCCAAAAGGGGAACTGCAGTCAATAATGGGTCTTATAAAGGAAGAAAACAGGGATGTTATGACCAACTTGTCCCTGGAAGACATACTCTTACTAATGAGGTGAGTCATGGAGAAAGCTTTCCACACAACAGAGGCAATATGGTGATCAAAAGTTAGTTTGCTATCAACCTGGGTGCTCAAGTCCCTCACAACAGATTGCATGCTTAGGACCTTGTTATTAATGTGATAATTTGTGGGGACATCACTCTCCCCAGAGGGGATGATGATGCATGTTCTTGCCAGCTGGTTGCAAAGACCTGTTGTAATGTTGGGTGGTGCACTAGTTAAGATGTTAGGGAACTTCCATAATCATATGGTCTTTACATTTTACCTGGATAGCATTGAAAGTTGATTAGAAAAGTTCCTTTTAGTGACTATTCATAGGATATATATGGTTCCATTCAATTAATAAAACATTTTGATGTGTGAGGTAGGCTTAGGCTTGATATATAAGCCAAGGTAATATAGCTAGAGGTCAAGTGTCAAATACTATGAATGTGCAACTGCCAAAAGCAAATAATCATGACACAAAAACATACATGCTTCCAGATAAAATGGTCTGTTTTTCAACCTGCTTTCCTTATGTTCTTCCACTGTGCACAGCATACACTTGCTGATTCAAACTTTACTGTTAGCTCTGACTTTTCTAAGTGCAGTATTTTGTGTTTTCTCAGTCAAGCTTGAAGCATTTATGGCCTCGATATATGAACCTTCGCTTTCAGGCTTTTCTGTACTTGCAGTGTCATTTGTTCAAATCAGAACTTCCTTACCTTCCTTTTGGACCTTTTTATTTGTGGGTGCACAAAAACAGAACTTCTCACATGTGTATTAAATCTTTCCCTCAACAATTTCCACTAGGATTTCAGATCGTAGATATATATGTCTACTGCACTAAAATACAGCAGTGCATAGGTACAAAAAGCACACACTGGTATTTATTTATTTTGTATATGTTTGTTAATAGACAGAGAGCACTGCTCCACTTTTTTTTTAGATTCAGCTAATTAAATTAAATTTAATTAAAAATTAATTAGAATTCTAGTTAAATTAAAGGAAAACTCTGTCTTAGAACTAAAACAATCTATTGTTCACTCTCTCTGTTTGCTGAGTTATTTTAACATCACAGAATCATCTGACTGCTTCTTATAGAATTATAATATGTTTTCTGCAAAATGACTGTCAATGGGGCTTGGCTTATCAATGTGATCTTATTTTTCTTAAAGTCCTTCTCTTTCCCATAATCCATTTCAAGTCTGCTTTATATGAGTCATGCTAGACATAAGGAAGCTGTGGCATCTTCACATGCCATTGACATATAATGGGATTAATGTCAGTCATTTTCATGTTATATACTGTCTGTAACAGGTCTGTTTCTTTTATTTCCTGAATGGCCCTCATTTGTGTGTGTGGCTCAGGGCTTGTTTTATAGTATGCTAAGGAATTATACAGCTGCAACCAAAGCAGTAGCTAAATTGCAGGCCTTTGTTCAGAGTATCTTTTTGCAGTCCAAGATGAATTGGCAGCCCCTCCCTAGACCCCTACACTTTGTTAAATGTGCTAATACTTTACAAGAATTGCAAGAAAAATATTTTCTGACTTTCATAGGTAGGTACTAGGCTATTGGCCCTATGGCCTATATAAGCCTAGCCAAAAAGGTACCCTGGCTTTCGCCAATCAAGAAAATTATTTTCCTGTGCCCCTGTCAAGCAGAGCCACAGAGGTGATCCCTGGGGTGAATTTCCTATTTCCCATCCAATCATTAAGATTTTTCTTGAAGAGTGCTAATGACGAGCTTTGTTTGATATAGATAGGTAGTTTGTTCCAGAGTATGGGAAGTCTCTGGGACAGGAATCTATCCATCCAGCATGTCCTGTTTATTGTGGTGACAAGGTTTAGGTCCCTAGTGTGTGTAGCTCAGAGGGAATGTAATTTCTTTAAGTGGAGCATGTCCAGCAGCTCTGGGTTTGACATAGCTTTGTATGTTAGGCAGACATCACCTCATATGCGACGGAGTAAAGCCGGAGTTTTTTGAGACGGTCTGCAAAGGGCATCTGTTTGAGGCCGGTAATCTTCTTTGTGAGGTATTTCTGCAGCCTTTCCAGTTGTTGTAGATGTCTTGTGAGGTACATACCAAAAGAGGCATTGTACTCTATATGGGTCTAATGAGTGATGAGTAGAGGGGAACAATGACCTCTTTTTTCCTGGATGAGAAACTTTTTGTGATGAGGTGTGCCACGTAGAAGGATTTTCTGACTACTGTGGCAATGTGATTATCAAAGAAGAGACTACTGTCCACCTGTGTCCCAAGGTCTCTTATCACACTTTTGGTGTTAAGTAGACTACCACCTATGTGGTAGCTCAGAGTTTTTACCAAAGGGGATGACAATGCACTTTTTGGCATTGAGCTTGAGGCCATGGCTTTGACACCAGGCATCTGTCTTAGTGAGGCCGTTTTGTAGGATGTCCACATTGTTAGGAGTTTCAATTATGGCTCCTAGTTTGCAGTCATCTGTGAACTTCGTTAGCCAAAGACCTTCTGTGTTAACATGTACTTTAGAAAAGTAGATACCAAAGAGGAGAGGACCCAGGACTGAACCCTGTGGTACTCCATCTGTCACTGGTCTGAAGTCATATTTGGAGTCTGCTACTTTCACAGTGTGGGTTCTGTCAGTGAGCCAGTTGGAAACCTATCTTGTGACATAGGGATTTATACCTAGTTTAGTGAGTTTATCTATAATTATAGAGTGGGGGATGGTGCCAAAGCCTTGGCGAGATCTAGATAGGCTGTGTAAACCAACTTACTCTCATCTACAGCTTTGGTGACTGCTTCAAAGAAGTCTATCAGGTTTAGGAGACATGATCTGCCTTTTACAAACCCAAACTGGGTGGGGTCCAGAGTATGGCGATTACCAATGTCTTTGTTTATAAGTTCCATGATGATATGTTGCATGGCCTTGCAGACCAGGCTTGTTAGGCTAATGGGGTGGCAGTTCCCGGGGTCCATAGTGGCTCCCCCTTTGTGGAGTGGGATAACTGTCTTTGTGTGCCATTCAGTGGGCACAAAGCCCGAGGTGAGGCTATGATTGAACATGGTGCTTAGGTGGGGTGCCAGTTCATTCTGTAGTTTGTGTAGAACGCAGCCTGCGATGTTATCAGGTGCCATGGATGCTGTGTTCTTGGCTTTGGAGATTGTGGTTTTTACCTGTGCAGCCATGATTACAGGAACTTTGCATTCTTCTGGTATAGAAATGGGCCCTTTAGGGGGTGAGAGGGGGTAAAGTTAGCACTGAATCTATCTGCCAGGATGTTGGCAATATCAGTTGGTTTTGTATATTTAGTGCCATTGTGGTGTAACTCAGAGCAGATCTGACTGCTGCCACCAAGATTCTTGACATAGCTATAGAATGCTTTGTGGTTGTCTTTAGAATCAGTGGTGATTTTGTTTTCGTAATTAGCTTTGGAGGATTTTATGAGGGATCTCAGCTTCTTACTGAGGCTGACCAGGGAGTTCCTCTAATCATGGGATTTTACTCTTTTTTGCAACAGTTTCTTTCTTCTGTTATAAATTTTGTTTATGGCAGGGGCCACCAGACTGGCTTCCTTTTTTGGAAAATAGCATCTTGGTTCTGTTAGGGATAGCACGATCCATGCACTCATGTAAGTGCTTATAAAGTGCATTTGTGTAGGATTCAGCAGTCGTACCTCTATTGTCTGTCGGCATGAGTGTCGTGAAGTTTGCCACTTCTGTCTTAAGAAGCGTGAAGTTGGCTTTGGAGAATTTTTTTACGGTGGTTTCCCTAATGGGGGGTGGGGGCGGGATGTGGATGTCTAGGGTGATTAGCTTGTGGTCAGATCTGTCCAACGAGGAATTGATCTCTGGTGTGGAACACCGGTCACCCATATTGGTAATGACCAGGTTTAGGATATTGCTGCCCTTGGTGGGGGTGTGGATATGTTGATCCACGGTATTTGAATTTATGAATTCCAGAAAACATTGAACAAAAGAGTTGGTACATGAGTAGTTTTCCCAGTTAATGGTGGGGTAGTTGAAATTACCCATTATTAGGGTGTTGGGTTGTACCCTAATATTTTGCAGTGTATCAAGAAATGAGGAGTGGGAATCCTGGGGCATGGTGGGGGGATCTGTAGCAGGTTACAATTTGGATTGCGGTCTTGCCCAGAGTTAGTTGCACTTGGATAATTTCGGCTATATTATGCTGAGCAACTAACCTGGAGGTGTGGATATCCTTAATGAATATGGACACGCCTCTGTCTTTAGCGTTTTGGTACAAGTTAGGTGGCCAAAAGGTGTGGTATGAATTATAGCCTGGTAATGTAATGCAGGAGTGCTCTCTGGAGCCTTGAACCAGGTCTCTGTCACTGCACAGATGCCGATGTTCTCCGTTTTAAGGAGTGCCTCGAGTGAAGGGATTTTGAGGTTTAGACTTCTAGCATTGAGTGGCATTACCCTCAGATTTTGCTTGCTTGTACCTGTTATGGTGGAGAATTTGTCATTTGAACCCTGCCTAAAAAAGGCACTATAGGGGTGGCAAGAACCTTAGCCAGTATCCAGAATCCAAGGGTGACAGGTGCAGGCCCTCTCTGGCAAAGCATCGTGGTCTGTCGATCATGTCATCCCAGGCAGACAGATACTGGATCCCCTTAGGATGACACCAGTAGCTTAGCGAATTGTTGAAGTCAATCATTTTGTCCTTGTACTGTGGTATCGCTCTGGGAGATGGCAGGATGCTACTCAGGGCTAGGGTCATACCTGCCTGGGTTACAAGATCGGAGAGCTCCTCCATGTCTCTTTTCTTGTAGTCCAGGGTGGTATGTCTCAGGTCATTCACACCAACATGGACAATGACAGAATCATATTTGTACTTGTTGTGGAGTGACCTGAGTGCGTGCTTTATGTGGCGGATCCTGGCACCCAATAGGCAACTGGCAGTAACTTTCTCCTTGTTTAGCCTGGTGAGTGGAACATCAGTGTGCCTGACTATAGAGTCACCTATGACTAGAGTGTTGGGTACATTGTTATGCCTTATGGACTGTAGTTGAGTGGCACACTGAGTCACAGACATCTTTAATACTATATTCAAGCATCTTAAAATGTAAAGTAGTATAAACAACAAACATTTAAAGTTTAAAGCTTAGCATTTCAATACTGTGATACTGCTTATGTACATTTGTCAAAACAGGTGACAACTGCCTTTGAACCACTGAATGATCTAATTGCTCTTTTTTTGCTATGAAAGGCATGGCCACATTGTAAGCAATTGTGAATCAGTGTAAGTTCTTCTTCACTCTGCAATAAAGACAATGGAAATAGTTTCACACCTCTCTGTTTAGTTTACAGAAGCCTGAGCTCCTGACTACAAATTTCTCTGTGTCTGTGGTATGTCATGCAGGTGCAGTGAAATTCCTCTGGAACTTACTTATGTGAGAAGTTAATCTTAAGAGAGTGGGTGGTCTTTCCCTTTCTGTTATACTAAAGTAAGGAAATTAAAGTTTTATAAAGTACAAGCAGATTTCAGGTACCTACACAGTACTGGAATCATACTGTAGGGAGAAAAGCAACCCAAGAGTTGAGCTAAACTGTAGCAGAAGGTGGAGTCTTCTTTTAAGTAACTTGTTCAGAGTCATACAGTTAGGCAACTGGAGAGTAACAGAATCAAACCCTGGCCCACAGGAAGCAGCTTATTAATAGCTTATAGCATTAATCCTCTGCATTGTGAGTATACCAAAAAGTGAATTCAACATGCTGAATACATGCTGATACCCAAACTGCAAGTATAACAAGAAGCCCCAGCATTATATCTGGAATATTAACATTTAGTATGTCTGCAAATGAGTTGAGTAGTGAGGGGAAAAGTATCTTGTATACATGCATACACAGCTGTCTCTTCCTTATTCTTGCATATCTTACCATGCACACTGGCTTCTATACCTACTGTCATTGTCGACACTGTATTTGTAATTTTGTGCTCTTTGGCTTACAGTTGTATTCAGTAATTGTTCAACCAATTCAGTGACACAGAGGGCTAAAACCTTGACTATGACCCAGGAGACCCAAGTTTGATTAGCAGCTGATATGCCTGATGGTGCTGTCAGTGAGGATGGGTGTGTCCATCCCAGGGGGAAGGACCATGCCAGATGTCTCTCAGCTAGAGTTCTAGTGCAGAATTCAAACAGATGGTGCTAAGTTACATTGGAGGAGAAGAATTATTACCTGTCCATAGGGGCCGGGGTGGGATGGCAGATATAAGCTAATACTGTGCCCACCAGACTGAAATAGTTATCAACACATGGGAGAGGGAGTTACGGATAAAGAGCATCCTGTCCCACTTCAGGATGATGGAACCTAAACCATGACCCCCAAAGATAACAGAAGTAATGAACTGTGAAGTTGAGCCCTGACCCTGTGGGAAAAATGGCCAATGAAGCGCTAGGAGAAAAAATGGCCAATAAAGCAGACCGGGAGGGAAGCCTGAAAGTCAGAAGGGGTACAGTACAAAAAAATAATAATAAATATGCATATACTTGTAACTATAATTCTTCTTAGATCATCGGCTTGTCTTGTATATCCTGCTGTATTTTACCCTGGACTGGTTACTTTTCATCAGTGCTCTACCCCAGTAAAAATTTAAAATAAAAATAAATAAATAAATAAATAAAATGCATCAGATTTTTGAACACATATTTTAGCAGACTGGTAAAAGTTGGTATCTGAAAGATACTCTGCAGCTTCTGCAGATTATCTCAGGTTGCCACACAGAAGATGGTAATTTGTTCAGCAGTATGGATATTATTAATCTTTTTCATGTTAGTTATGGGAACAATTCAGAAAGGTTACTGTCAGGTGTAAGCCTGGTGTACACTTTGAGGTAACCATTTTCAATTTAGATGCTGCCCTACCACAGTACTGTACCACAAAGTGGTGCTCCATGGTGAATTGCCTCTGTGCCCTACCACAGGTGTTAAGACACATTCCAGTGCAGCAGACTATACTAATTAGCCACGTACTCACTCCTAGAAATGCCTGCAGTAAGACATTCACTCACTCAGATGCATAACAGCCATGTAATCTTATGTTCATCCATTACTTTTCTTTGGCGAGTTCCGGTAAAAGGTAATTGCTGGGGAGTTTAGTGGGCAGGTAGTGGTAGTGGTGGTGGGGTGCGTGTGTGTGTGTGTGTTTCTGTATAGATGTCTGATGTGACTGTATGTATAATTGTATGCAAAGGGATAAATCCATGAGTCTAATCAGATGGGCATGGTGTGTGTGTGTGTGTGTGTGTGTGTGTGTGTGTGTGTGTGTGTGTGTGTGTGTGTGTATGTGAGAATGTGGGAATATGTTCGGAGGCCTGCCACACCTCCACACTCCTTTACACTAAATAAGTAAACACTGCAATACTGGGAAATAAGGAACACGTAACACTAGGAATACTCTTATACCACACTGTAAAGGAACTCAAAAAATACTAGAAAAATGTTTTGTAGTATGACAGTGGTGGGGTGGGACGAAAAAGAGGCACCAGGGATACTTTTTTTATATTGTCATAAAGGCTCTTAAAAATAATAGAACAATGTTTTGTAGCACAATAAATAACAGTCAGGGGAACACTAGACAGCAGGAATTATTCTTTATATCATGCTGTAAAGACCCTTAAAAAGATTCAAACCCTGTACCTCAGCACCAGAAGATTCAAACCCTATACCCTCAGCACCAGACTGTTAGCTCTCAGTACCACCACTAGTCATTAGGGATACTCCAACAAATTATCTTAAAGTCTGAAAAAAAAATGAAACATGGAATAAGTTTTAAATGTTGCACCGTTAACTGCACCACTAACTAAAGAGGTAGTGCAGCAGGGTGTTATTTAACATGATAAATATGAAACACAAGTTTTATACTTTGTGCCCCAACCGCACTGCACATGTCTAGTAGGAAGCTACAGGGTTTGGTGTGTGCAGTGGACATTAGCAAGGGCATGTCACTCACTTCTGTAAGTGATGTAACTCCTCAAGGTGCTCTCCCACCTTGAAACAAGTACTCCTAAAGTATTTCTGATTACTACTGGGAAATATGGAATGTGAACTCCAGAGACACACCCACACCCTCCTCCCTGAGAGATGTAAACAGATGTTCCCTTGTTATTCCTCTTTTATGCCCCAACAGCTCCTCCAGCACATGGGTCACTAATCAAACCCACCTGATCTGGGCCACAGTTAGGGCCTTATCCATATATTCCAGTGGTGGTCACAATCAGGGTCCTATCCATATATTCTAGTGTGGCCATAGTCAGGGCTTTATCCATATATTCCAGAAGGGCTATAGTCAGAGCCTTATCCATATATTCCAGTACGGCTACAGTCAAGGCCTTATCCATATATTCCAGTGGGGCCACAATCAGGTCCTTATCCATATTTTCCAATGGGCCACAGTCAGAGCCTTATCCATATATTCCAGTATGGCTACAGTCAAGGCCTTATCCATATATTCCAGTGGGGCCACAATCAGGTCCTTATCCATATTTTCCAATGGGGCCACAGTCAGAGCCTTATCCATATATTCCAGTACGGCTACAGTCAAGGCCTTATCCATATATTCCAGTGGGGCCACAATCAGGTCCTTATCCATATTTTCCAATGGGGCCATAGTCAGGACCTTATCCATATATTCTAGTGAAGATACCTACAGCATATTCTTCATGGGGGAGACTTTCAGGTACAGGCATCAAAACATCACCAGTGAAAACCCTGTATTTGACAATCTTGAGTCTGAATGACTCACTAAGAGGAAATTGTACACTGAAATTGTGTGTTTTTTAAGTTATTTCAGTACATGTGGTTAGTGCACACACTTAGCTTTAGTTTCTGCTGAGAAGACCTGACAATTCAAGTGGTCAACATGAGTATGCATTAGCAAAGGAGTGGAGAGGTGATAGTCTTGCAGAGGGTTAGGTCCTACAATGCCAAAGCCTGTGAGAGTGCAATGTCATGTGATCCTATAACTTTCTTCATTTTGTAGAGAAATTAGTTAAATTAGTCCTTCCAACGTACATCCAACACTAACCAAATCTGGATGCAGAGCAGATAACATATTCCGTATGGATGGGAGTGAAGGATTGACAGATAGCATCACAGGCAAAGGAATAACCATATGTATTGTGAGAGTGGTCAGTACATTAGTGGGCAGACTATATCAAACCAACAGAAGCTGTAACTGCAAAAGCAGTGACCAGAAAAAATTGCTTTTCCGTTCTGCACTGATGCCATTTCATGTCTACTTTGTAGGCACAGCACTTTTATGACACTGTTTAGGAACAAAAGTACTTGTACATTTTTTGATTTTGTCTCACATTATATCATATGTCCTTTTGAGATGTTTAATATTAGAAAAGGTTTCTTTTGACCTTACAAAAATGAATGACGTGCCCTAAAGAAGATTGCTAATGATGCAAGTTTTATTGTTAAGGATGCAGATAAGGGGAACTCAGTAGTTAGTTTATATTTTACTCAATATCGTAAGATGTGTTTTAATCACCTTAGTGATAATGTAAAGTATAAACAAATCCAATAAAGTGATTATTTGCCTGCACAAACAAAAATATGTTTAGTTATTTGATAGATCTTGAAGACTTGATTAAAACAGCTAAGAATGCCTGAGAATTTATAATATATTTCTGCCATTTTTACTGTAGCCCTAATTTGCACAAATATCCTACTAATCCATCAGGCATACCTATGCTTTTTGGGTGTAATTATTTTCTTGAAACTCCAGGACAATGTGTTGACAAGCTACTTTTCCCTAAAGTCCTTAAGGTCTTATATCAGGGACTCGGCAATGCTGCAAGAGAAAATTAATGTTGCAAATTGGACTAATGGTGTCTTGGGTCATTGCTGACATAACTAGATTGTATATAAACATTTCTCATGGTTGTGGGATGAATGCATTAGAGGGTTTTCTTGGGACTCTCATTTAATTAATATTTTTCTACCTTTTACAATATTTGATGATATTTCATCAAATATTGTAAAAGGCACAGTGATGCAGTGGTTAACGTTGTTTCACAGCAAGAGGTTCTCCAGTTCGATCCTTGGCTGGGGTGCATTCTGTGCTGAGTCTACATGTCCTCCCTGCATTCGTGTAGGTTTCCTCCGGTTTCCTCCCACATTCCAAAGACATGCGTCTGGAGTGTGTCTCCTTGAGCCTCTGCTGAAAACAGGCTACTTCCTAGTCGGACTTTCCCAGTCAACAAATGTTAACATAAATACATTTCATTTGTTTATATTATTTTTTTGAACATTTGGCCATTTATCCATCTTTCTTTTTCATAATTTGATTGGTTGTTATTTTTGTTATATTATTTACATGTTTATTAAAGGTGCACAGCACCATTGATTGTTTCAGATTGGGGATACCCATGCTGTTTTGGATTTTATTGAACTATTGAATTCTAATCAATATGGTACTCATGGGAATTGTTTGGTCAGCAACTTCAGTTAATTTATTGGGATTTGACACTTTCAGGTTCTGTACAACATGAACAACGTGTCTTTTATGTGGTAGAACATGCTCAGTTAAATCAACATATTCACGATGTTGTGGAAAAGGGTTGGAAACTGTTACTTCTGAATAAATAAATAGTTCAATTTATACCTCAAAATACAACATTTGTTTATAAATGGGGCAAAATATGTTGGATGATTTAGTCCATAGTCATTTTAAAAGAGCCACAGTTAATATGGGTATACCTGTTACTAGTGTTGCAGGTATGGTACGGTGCTGTGCATGTAATATCTGGGATCGTACAGCTGCATCTTTCTCAGGATTAATGAGCTGAAGATGAATACTTGTGGTACATTTTCACCTGATATTGAATACCTGTGGTACATTTTCACCTGATACTAAATACCTGTGGTACATTTTCACCTGATACTGAATACCTGTGGTACATTTTCACCTGATATAAATACCTGTGATATAGTTTCACGTGATACTGAATACCTGTGGTACATTTTTACCTGATACTGAATACCTGTGGTACATTTTCACCTGATATTGAATACCTGTGGTACAATTTCACCTGATACTAAATACCTGTGGTATAGTTTCATGTGATACTGAATACCTGTGGTACATTTTCACCTGATACTAAATACCTGTGGTACATTTTCACCTGATACTGAATACCTGCAGTACATTTTCACCTGATACTAAATACCTGTGGTGTAGTTTCGCTTGATACCGAATACCTGTGGTACATTTTTACCTGATACTGAATACCTGTGGTACATTTTTACCCAATACTGAATACCTGTGGTACATTTTCACCCGATACTGAATACCTGTGGTACATTTTCACCTGATATTGAATACCTGTGGTAAATTTTCACACGATACTGAATACCTATGGTACATTTTCACCTGACTGAATACCTGTGGTATATTTTCACCTGATACTGAATACCTGTGGCACACTTTAACCTGATACTGAACACCTGAGGTACATTTTCACCTGATACTGAATACCTGTGGTACATTTTCAACTGATATTTAAGCTGTAGTACCTGTTAGCAAATAGCCTTGTGGTCTCACCAATATTTGTAAGGTCCAGAGGAAATTTAGGATTTAGATAGAGGGCAGCATTGCGGTGAAGTGGATAGCATTGTTTGCTCAGCGAGAGGTTCTCTGGTTCAATCTCTTGGCTGTGGGGGCATTCTGTATGGAATCTGCATGTCCTCCTGATGTTTGTGTGAGTTTTCTACAGGTGCTCTGATTTCCTCTCGCATTACAAATGCATGCAGTAGCTGGACTGGACACTCTAAACTGGCCATAGGTGTGAGTATGTGTGTGCACGTGTGTGATACGAAAGAGCAACCACTGCAGGACTAGCCACCTGGTGGATGTTAGTCACTGTTGATGTGACATTCCAACCTCATGTGCAAAATGAGAAAAAGGGGGTTATAGATATATGAATTCAAGAATATATAAGGGACACTGTGAACAAAAAATAAACTAATCCCATTGCCCTACATTATTTAGAATATGGTATGTGTATGGGCTGTAACTTTCATGTTAAGGAATGCATCAGACATTAGAAAGAAATCAATCCTTGACCACATTTTGTGACATTGTGAACAGAAGGTGACGTTTTCTGTTTTATTGTCTCTCCTGGTATATTTAAAGGGATCAAATAGTTTAAAGTCTTGTTTCAGCACCCTAATTGCTAGTGTGGACCTGTTTGTTATATATTTTATTTGGGTTAGATCTATCTTTAAAAAAGACCACGAACACAAAAACCAAATAAAAAGAAAAGCCAAATGTCAGGCTGAGAAAACCTGACATTTGGCTTTTCTTTTTATTAGATCTATCTTTATCTGGATTTTGATAAGAATTCCAGTCACTCCCAATAATTATGAAGTTATCTTTAAATTTTGTTAATAAAGCATATAGTGACATAATATATAAGTGCTGTTGGTTGTTACATGGAACATAGATGTTTAGTACTAATACTGGTTTTGGAATGGCAGGGTCGGTGTAGACCATATAACTCCATCTTCCCTCTTTATCATATCAGTTTTAATTATGTTGTCTTGAAAATCTTGTTTGACTATTATTGCAACTCTTGCACTATTTGTTTTTCCCTCTGAAGCTGTGATTTGTCTTATCCATTTTTTATTTTCTCTGTTAGTCCGTTGCTCATTTGTAAGATGAGATTCTAGAATTAATATTGTTTTGGCTTTGGTTTTAAATGTAAGATGCAAGAATAGATTTCTTTTGTTTTTTAATTGTAGGCCTTTAACATTCCATGATTCTAGTTCCCACATTTATCTCGGTAGTGTCCTTGATGTCATAAAACATTTATGGATATTATGTGTATGGTTATTCAGGTAAGCTCGTTTTTCATGTGTTTGATTATGGCACCTGTGTACTCCTGTCCCAACCCAATGCCTAATCATTACTTCCTGGACCAAGAATAGTGAGGGGAAAGAAAGATGTTTTTAGTGTAGAAATAATGTTTTCCACTTGTATGTATAAGGGAGTATTCTTTATCCATTGTAATTTCCGTATGATTCCCCTTACAGTTAATAATAAGAACAGCCGCCAGTCATGAGCAGACGGGTGATCCGCTGTGGCAACCCCTAACCGGGAAAAAGCCGAAAGAAGAAGAAGAGGAATGTAGAGAAAGCCTAACATAACAGTTCTAACAACAGCACTTCTTAATACTATTTCCTGTTCTCTTCATCTGCAAGATACTTGTGACTACAATTATACAGAAACAGTCAACTAATATATTTATAAACAATACAACTTTTTAAACCTCTTAACACTTACCTAGTGTTTTTAGAGCATAAGCAGAAGGTTAAGGGAATCAATCTTTAATAGTTTGGAATTTTAATGTCATTAATACAATATTGTATCCTAAAAGTCTTCTGCTGTAGGTGGATTGGACACTCTAAACTGGCCCTAGGCATGAGTGTGTGTGTGTGCCTTCTGAGGAAGGTTGGGCACCAGGCTGGCAACGCGACACCGTAAAACTCCACTGCCAATCATGACTGGACAGGTGATCTGCTGTGGCAACCCCTAACCGGGAAAAGCCGAAAGAAGAAGAAGATGAATCCTGCTAACAGCCAAGCTTCTATTCTGCAACACTGTACGCAAATCATAGAAATTGCTATAATGTTACCCTTAAAGAATGCAATTTCTTTTTTTCAGAATGATGTAGGGTGAAAGAGAACTGAATCCTTATGTGCCAGTTCAGTTATGTCTTAATTTCCTGTTCAAATGCTGACTTTGCTGTGGTTGAATCCACAGTTTGAAATGTAGTGTGAGCTTCATGTGAAATGTGTAAGGTGTCATACTAAGCAGATATGAGGATAAGAAATATGATTATTCAGCAAAACAAAACAAACAAGTAAAAACTGAAAGTAGTAGTAGTGAAAGGAATGCTACCTTCTTGCTTGTTTATGTAAAAATATGCACTTAAAATAAGCATTCAGTAATTAATGAAATACAAAAAGCTGTTTTTAAAGTGAAATTCCAATGAAAACCTACAGTAACTTATGAATTGTTTTAGCTTGCTAATGATTTCTTTTCTCTTTTTTGTAGTTCTTGCAAAAAAATGTAAGAAAAAGAAAATTCATCTATCTAAGACAGCTTTTGTTGAGTGACTAATAATTACATAACAGGCAGTGCCTAAAAGTACAACAGATAACTGCAAACTAGGAACCATAGTCGAGTCCCCAAATGATGGTGACATCCTACAAAAGGGCCTCACTGAGACAGATGCCTGTTGTCAGAGCCATGGCCTCAAGCTCAGTGCCAAAAGTGCACTGTCATCTCCTTTGGTAAAAACTCTGTACCCATGAACTACCACATACCTCATACCAATGGACCTCACAAGACATCTGCAGCAGCTGGAAAGGCCACAGAAGTACCTCACAAAGAGGATTACTGGCCTCAAACAGATGACCTACACTGACCATCTCAAAAAACTCCAGCTTTATTCCGTAGCATATCGCCTACTCTGAGATGATCTCTGCCTAACATACAAAGCTATGTCAAACCCAGAGCTGTTGGACATGCTCCACGTAAAGAAATCCCAATCCCTTCAAGCTACACACTCTAGGGACCTAAACCTTGTCACCACAATAAACAGGACATGCTGGAGGGATAGATTCCTGTCCCAGAGACTTACCATACTCTGGAACAAGCTACCCATCTATGTCAAGCAAAGTTCCTCATTAGCACTCTTCAAGAAAAATCTTGATGAGTGGATGGGAAATAGGAGATACACCCCGGGGATCACTTCTGTGACTCTGCTCGACAGGGGCACAGGAAAATAACTTTCGTGGGTGGAGTAAGCCAGGGAACCTTGTTTGCTAGGCTTACTTAGGCCCTTGGGCAGATAGCCTAGTACCTACCTATGAACCTATATACCTATAAAAAATAAAAAAAGAATCCATCTGCTGTTCCCTTTATTTAAAGATTAGTATGCATATCCTTCTGGGGATATTATAGTATCCAGCACTGTGCTTTACTACCTTGGGTTAGCCTCCTGAGTTGACAGCATGATTATTTTAAATTTCTTTAAAGTAAAAATGCACATAGTATAACTATCACAGCTGAAAAATGTCTGTTTTAATACTGTATAGATTAGTATACATTTTAACAAAGCTGTTCAAGAGTTTTGAAAAACTAAAAAATCTAGCTCTATCCTGAAATGTATTTATTACAGGCAGGAGCAAAGAAATGGATATATATCAAGAATGTTTAATAACTTGATTGTAGATTAAGTTAAATTGAATTAATTTAATTGTTAACATTACACAACCTTATTTAAGCATAAGGCAAATAAATCATTGCTAAAATTGAGCTGATAATACTATATATATATCTTTTGAACAGTAACTGAAAACTCTGTATCTAAGCAATGCCAGCTTGTTTTGAAGATTATAAAATAAGTATGAGGAAATATAATCTTCCTTTAAGATAAAGTGATGTATTTTAAGGAAAGTTTTTATACAAAGACCAGCAGGTACAAAGTGTTCATTTCAGAGAATAACTTAGAAAAAGAGATGTGAGATAAATAATATACACTATGCAAAATGATTTCTAATAACCGTTTATTCTTATGAGCCTAAAACTTACCTTAAAGGAAAACTGCCCCATCCACTGCAGTTAACATTATCCAATATTTTCCTTTATTCTCATGAGTGTAGTTTAGTGCCCATAATCTCTTCTGAACCTTTACTTTTCTACGCATCAACTTGTCTCCCTGATTGTGAAGGCCCTAACACTCTTCCTGTTCACATCTGACATTATATCAGAAAGGAATTTGTCTTTGCTTGTAAAATTTGTAGAGCTATCACAATAAGTCACTTTCCAAAAATTTACATTCTGAATCTGTGTCTTGCTGAGATCAATGAAGTACTATAAGGCACACACCTTAAGCTAGACTGAAAATCTTTTCCAAACAGTTACCTGTTGAAAATTGTGAAAAACAGGAATGCATTATTTTTGGTCATCAAAATCTTGCTTCTAACTGTATAACTTTAGAAAATTAAAGACCAACTTAAAAATTAAAAGCCACTGTTATTTGCCTTAATTCTTTAAAATGACAACTGTCAGCCAGAGACACATAAGCAGAGCTGATTGACTGGACTGATGGTTTACACACCTAGTGAACATAGTTTGGTCTAAATAACATATAGATCAGAGTGATTCAGTTAATAATCACTGACACTGCTATTCAGAGACCATCTAAGAATTCAGTAACAGCACTGTCACTGCAACTAAGGACAGAGAAAATAAAATACCATGTCTGGGCTGTGTCATATTAGAGGGACACAAACTGTATTGTGGGAAGAGGATGTAGACAGAATCACATCAAAATGGCAAAATAAATTAAAATATGAAAAGAAACACAGACTGATTGTGATCTATTATCAGTGAATAAAATGTGAAGATATGATAGAGACAGGCAGGCAGCCTGTAATGGTTCATCTGGTTCTACTATGAAATTCTGACTTCCTGAAAGTCGATGTTTCAAAAGAATGAAAAAAAAAAAGTGCTCAAAAACCAAAGGAGAAAAACTCATTTTTTCTTCTTTTTTTGCAAGGGCTTGTGTGGGGGCAAACTCCCTCCACTCCTGAACTCACATATATCCATGGTTGCATTGACTTGAAGAAGGGATAAATCTGAATCATTGTTGATGCATAAGTAGAAATTGCACCAGCAATGATTTCCACTGGGAAAAAACATTTGGCATTATGCTGTTCATCGTTTTTTTCTGTAAGCTACTGACACTCAATAAATTTCTCCTCAAGCATGTGTAGGGAATCTGCTTAATCTCACAGGCCCTTGCTTGCAAATGTTTTACCTTCAAGCCCCCACTTTCACTACCAAGGGTACCAGAACTTGTCAGAGATTTGGGATGCATGGCTAGGCTTAAAAAGGCCCCAGTGGTTATTAGACTAGAACATACCTATGAACCTACACACACACACACATACACACACACGCACACACACACACACACACACACACACACACACACACACACACACACACACACACACACACACACACACACACACACACACGCGCACGTGCACACAAATATTTAGTAGGTATCTGACCTAAAAATAGTCCATACAACAAGTCTTTTACTGAATTTAGAAATAATCAGTCAGTCATCAATAAATAAATAAAATACATAACCTAATTATAACTGGGATATCTGAGTCTCAGTAATCTTGAAAGATATCCATTTGCACTTATAATTTTTATATTCTTCAGTCAGATCCTTAGTGACTTTACTTTTGCTTTGTTCTATGGTTATGTACATCATTGCTATAGTGCTCATTTATTTTATTTCGATAGCTTGACCAATCCAGCATGTTTAAGGCCAGTTTTCAGTGGTGACTCTTGCAGTAAGCTCCAGACAGCTTACATCATATTTTCAGATAACTAGCGTAACTGTAAAAGACCACCCATTATTAAACAATAACAAAGAGCAATGCTGCAGTGAGTATAGGTACAGTTCTATGCAAGAGAAATAAAGTAGTAAACAAAATGATTATAGATTCACTTTGACAAAATATTGCACTGAAGTACAATTTCATAGAATACGCCTCTTTATAAAAGCAATTTGCTTAAAGTGGATCTAATATCAGTGGATATGATCATTCAACTGGATTCCTTTACTTCACAAGTCAAGCATTGCATGTGTCTGCCATGAAGTGTAAATGGCATTTGCTGTTCTAGATATATATATATATATATATATATATATATATATATATATATATATATATATATATATATATATGAAGTTGGGAACCACTTTGATTCATAACTCACTGAAATGACTGACAGGATTATATCATAGTTATTGCATAAAGCTCTTCCATTCAAAAGACTCAATACATTTCAGAGATTTTGAACACAAATCCTGGGACCCACAACTCAGTTAATTATTATATGTTAGTGGGGTTCAGATACATACTGATTCAGATGTGATTTTATGTACACATAAAACATACTATGAACATATTCAGGGAATCAATGCATCCCTGCAGACTACTATGTCAAATAGTTTTAGAGGAAGTTGGAAAGCAGACTTCCTATATACAGCTTTATTTATTTAAAAATAATATGATATGTAATTTGATGTGCTATATCTATGAAATGTTCAGCCCTGAATCATTACTAATGGCCAAAGAACCAATCAACATTTCCCAAGTAAGCAGTCATTTGCTTGTGGACAACTTTCCACATGTATTTGATGAGAAGAATTCGCAGTGAAAATGATATGTAGTTATAGAACTAGCAACAATGAGAAAAGCAAGACCACTGGTTCAGTCCGAAAATTATTTTATTCTCTAGCGCCTCGGTACAAAACCTTCCAGGAGTTTCAAAATTCAGTTAAAAATATGCTACCTTTTATACAAAAAACACAAACTCAATCAATCAATAATACAATCAAACAATTAAATAAAATACTTCCAATTAACCTCTCCATTCAGTCCCATAGGGACCAAAGTATCATATTTCACAATAAAAACAGACTCTCTGAATAACGTTTTTTCTTTCAAAGGAATTTCATCATCATTTTCAACAAATACTTGCTCTAAAATGCAACCTTGAAGCGTAGAAAAATCCCTGCCATGTACATCTCTGAAATGACAAGCCAAAATCTTGTCTTCCTTTTGATTTTTTATGTCCCTGACATTTCCATTAACCTCACTTTAAAACCTCGTTTTGTTCCACCAATATAAAAGAAACCACACGGCCATCTTAAGGCATAAATAACCCCCCTTGCTGCTACATGCAAAACGTCCCCTTGGTACATATTTAATTTTATTCATATATTCAAAGGAACATATTATATATTTGCAAATAGAGCAACGGTTGCGTTTATAAGTATCCATAGATGTTGGACAAACACAAGTTACTTTTTGGTAAAACAAAATTTCCATGAATAAGCGTGTCCTTTAAACTTCTTCCCCTGTTTGTATGACCACATGTTTTACTCAAATCCCCATCTTTGTGGAGAAAATTCCAATAATATCTTACAATACTACTAACTTCTTCACTTTGAATGTTATATGTGCTAACAAAATACATTTGTTCATTCTTGTTTCTACCATTCTCTCTACCCCCCATTGACCCACAATCTACCAGTTACATTGTTTTTTGATTTTATACAAAACGTTTTTGCGTAGCTTCTTCTGTTGCTTTCCTACTATAACCTCTATTATAAAACATAATGGAAGTGCTGTATATTTCTTCCAACAAATTTGTCTCAACATTACATATTCTAGATAATCTTAAAAATTCACCATATGGCAAAGATGATAGAACATGGGGGGGGGTGACAACTAGTAGCATACAGGCACTGGCTTCCATCTAAGAATTTCCTATGTACCCCAGTACAAATTTTGCCATCATCCAAACCCTTAAGTGTCAGATCTAGATAAAAGACCTGGGTTCCATACTGTAGCCCATCAGAAGACAAATTGAATATATTTTGTTGTAAATCAGCAACAAACTGCAAAATTTCACTCTTGCCCCTTCAGATATACCAATCAAATCATCTATAAAATGAAAATAATATTTTACATAATTCTTAACAAAATTACATTTATACAAACATGCTAATTCAAAATAAGCCATGAATAAGTTTACATACATGGGGCAAATGGTGTCCCCATGGCTGTTTCCTGTTTTTGCCTAAAACATTCATTATTATATGTGAAAAAATATGACTTAAACAAAAATAAGTCAAATAAACCAAATAATTTGTTAAGGGTCTATCCCCCTAAAAATACATTATAGCATGAAGTCCATCCTTATGTTGGATTGATGTATATAAACTTTTAACATCCAATGTTATCCAATACATGTTTTATTCCACTTAACATGAGAAATCTTATCCAAAAAATCAAAACTATCCTTAATATAGGATGGAATTTTCAAGACATATGGTAAAAAAATATTATGTAACAAAAGCCCAACTCCATGTAAGAAATATTTACAAGCTGAAATAATGGGACGTCCTGGTAGATTATTCATGTCTTTGTGCAGTTTAGGCAAACAGAAAAATGTAGCTAAAAGACAACCTTCACTGTTAAATTTTTACATACTTCATCATCTGTAAAATACTCTAGTTCACACGGTTTTGTAGCAGTTCTTGAAACTTAGTTATAGCTTGCTTATAACTGTTCGTGTCACTATTTTCATATACATCTTTATTCTGTAAATGCTCCAAGCACATTTTGTGATACTGATAAAAATACATTACTACTGATTTATTTCCCTTATCCGATGGTTTTATAATGAAATCCCTTCTTTCTTGCAGTTCTTTTAGGGCTTTCCATTCTCTTAATGTCAAATTATAACAAATATTGCTCTTATTATATAACAACTTATCACACATTTCATTCATGGCAAATTTTAACTTTGAATTAAAATGTATAATTTTTTCATTAGAATGGGGGGGTATATCTGCTTTTCATAGGCACAACAGAAGTGTCAGTAGAACAATAAGCATTATTCTCCACATGTTCCATAGACATATTCAAATTCGAAAAACAAGAATGAAAACTTTCTTCCATAGAAACATCAGCACATGGTAACTTAACATCACCATTAGCATAAAAAACTTTTCGGTGCAACTTCCGAACAAAATGAAAAATTTCCTGGTTTAAAAGGTTTCCTAGGTAACACAGTAGGGACATATTTCAGCCCCAAATTCAAAACAGCAACATCTGACAAAATACATGTACAGAAGCGCTAGAGAATAAAATACTTTTGGGTCTAAACCAGTAGTTTTGATGATCTGTAGTTATGTCTTCTCTGAACATCTCACTGCACTTATGTAGCAAAATGATTATGGCTGCTCTTGAGGCTGCAGAGTGCAAAGAGGCCGCAGGTCCAGGTCAGCGAACAGTTTAACTTGTGCTGACATAAGTACCTGCATGCAGCTTAGTAATGCAGGACATGTAAAACATTTCTCCCATAATTTGGTGAGTGAATGATGGCTGGTGCATTCATGTGCTTAGAAGGGGATTGACTATGCACAGAAGAATGAAATACAGAAAAAAGGATTGCCCCAACATAGCTTATATTATCTCTTTGGTTTAATTTTTCAAATGCTTAGTCTATTTATTTACCTTGATGGGAATGGACTCCAGTCCTATGTCAGAGCGTAATTTAAGTACAGCACAAAAAAAGAACGTCACAACAGGCTTTGTCACAAGAAGCTTTTAGATTATAAAACCATACTCAACCACAAAGCCAAAAATAATGGGGAACAAAGGCCCAAAAATAGGGACAATTTTTAAAAATTGCTCTTGTACACTTAAAAAGCTAACATGTTTTGCATCTGCATGCATTTTATGATGGATATGAAGTCTGCAACGCAAATGTCTGTCATTATTTAGTGACTTCAGTTCTCCATGATTTGTTAAAAAAAACAGAGATCTTATGAGGAACAGAACAAAAATATGAGGCCAAAATCTAGACATTCTGTGAAAATCTGGAGAGTTAAAAAGTACCCATCTTATTATCCTAAACCTAGAAGACTTACCCAAAGAGTTAAGGCCTGCCTCACATCCCTTGTTTACAAATACTGCTCCAGCAATGAGAAAGTACAGTTTTGTACCTACCATAAATGTAGATGTCCGATAGGTATGCATCTGCAGTCCTTACATATGGGTTGTCCTGCCTCAGGCAGCCCCTCGGTTGGCCGGATTCCAAAGTCTGGGTCCGGCATCGGCTGATGTTGCCCCTTTCCCGACGTCAGAGCGCCTGGGATATAAAAGTGTCAGCCGACACCATCTTCCTCAGTTTTTCTTGCCCCAGATGCCAGTTGCCCTCTAAGTAAGGCTAGATTTGGAGAGATGAAAAAAATTCCAAACATGTACAGCAATAAAAAATAAATACACCATAAAAGATAACCCCAGCTAGCTACAATGAGGGATGGGTACCCAAAGTATACCACAGAGGGGTAGGAGGGAGGGAAAGCCTGACTGCAAATGCATACCTATCGGACATCTACATTTATGGTAGGTACAAAACTGTACTATGTCCTTCAAGGATGCATCTGCAGTCCTTACATATGGGTAGAGTACCATAGCCAAGCTGGGGGAGGTAGGACCTAAGAAAAGGATGGTGTAGCTAACATGCACTGCAGGACTGCAGTAGCAAAGCCTGCTCTGGATCTGGAATATAAGGGCAAGTTGTAATGCTTGGAAAATGTATGCATGGAGCTCCATGTAGCAGCTTCTAAAATGTCCTTTGTAGCCACCCCTCTTAAGAAGGCTGTGGAGGTGGCTGTTGCTCTGGAGGAATGATGCCTTATGTTAGCTGGCACAGTTTTTCCATGAAAGGAGTAACAGAACTGAATGCAATTTCCTATCCATTTTGAAATTGTCTGTTTGGAAATTGCTTTTCCTTGTACACCAGCAGCATATGCTACAAAGAGTTGGTCAGTTTTTCTGTAAGTCTTAGTTCTGTCCAAGTAGTAGCGCAACTGCCTGTGGATGTCCAAAGTATGCAGAAGTTTCTCTCCTTTATTTTGTGGATTTGGAAAGAAGGTAAGCAGGTGAATAGTTTGGTTCAGTGAAACCCTGGATACCACCTTTGGCATGAATAAAGAATTGGTTCTTAAAGAGACTCTGTCCTGATGAAAAATGAGAAATGGCTGTACTGCCATGAGGGCCTGTAACTCAGATACTCTTCTTGCTGAGGTTATGGCCAGAAGGAAGGCAGCCTTCCAAGACAGGAATTGTAGTTCTGAAGATGCTGCTGGTTCAAAGGGAGGAAGAGTTAATTTTTCCAACATGAAGTTAAGGTCCCATGTAGGCACTGGTGGTCTCCTTGGAGGGTTGATGTTTTTTATCCCTCTTAGAAACTGCCTTAGCAGAGGATGAGAGAATACAGGTGGATCAGTGTTCTACTCTGCTGAAATTGCTGAAGCATGAATCTTTATGGAGGAATAAGAAAGGCCATTATGGAGCATTTCAGCCAAGTATTCCAGGATATGTGGGATGCTCATCACTGTTGGATCTTGACCCTTTGCGGTGTTCCAGGTATGAAATCATTTCCATTTTGCTGAATATGCTTTTCTTGTGGAAGGCCGCTGGGCTTCCATGATGATATCCTGTACCCTCTTGGATAGTTTATCCTGGCGAGGAATCAAGGAATCTTCCAGGCTGTTAGCTGTAAGGTTTTTAGGCTGGAGTGCAGAGTCTTGTAATTGTGCTGTGTCAGAAGAAGTGGCCATTGTGGTAGAGGCCAAGGTTTCGTGCGTGACATGCTCCTTAACAGTGGGTACCAGTGTTGTCTTGGCCAGTCTGGAGCTATCAGAATTACTTTTGGTTGCTCTGTCCTGATCTTCAGTAAGACCTTGGTCATTAATGGCAGCGGTGGGAATGCATATACTGTTAGAGCATTCCAGCTGAAGGAGAGGGCGTCCACTTTCCATGCTTGAGGATGGTATGTCCTTGTGCAGAATTTCCTCAGTTGATGGTTGTGGTGGGAGGCAAAAAGATCTATGTCTGGCCTTCCCCATGTTTGTGTTATCTGGAGAAAGATATCTGGGTGCAACATCCATTCGTGTGGATCCATGATGTTTCTGCTCAGGCTGTCCGCCAGTACATTGTCTTTTCCTGGTATGAACTGGGATTACAGCTCTATATTGAGTTTTAGGGAAAGTTCCCACAGATTCATTGCCAGCCTGCAAAGAGGGTATGAATGGGTACCTCCTTGCTTGTTTATGTACCACATAACTGTGGTATTGTCTGTCTTTATTAACAGGTGACCTTGGTGCAGGAAGTGCTTGAAGGCTTCGATGGAATGTATCACTGCTAGCATTTCCTTTTGGTTGATTTGCAGATGCAATTCTTTTTGTGTCCATTGTCCTTGAATGCATCTGCCCTCCATGTGCACTCCCCATCCATGGTCTGAGGCATCCGTTGTAATGGTTTGGCTGATATGTGGCTTGCAGAAAGGCAGGCCCATGTTTGACTGGCTTGCTTTTGCCCACCACAGGAATTCCTTTTGAAGGCATGGAATGAGGGGGATCAAAGTTTCTAGGATGTGACTGTGCTGAGACCATAGACTCCTTAGGTACCATTGTAGTTTCCTCATATGCAGCCTTGCTTGTGGAATCAGAAGAATGCAAGATGCCATGAAACCCAGGGCCTGCAGGATTTTCCTTGCAGTTAGCTGGGTTTGTGTTGTCAGATTTCTGAAATAAACCGGTAATTGTGCTTGTTTTTCTTCTGTGAGAAAAGCCATTTGGGTGTTTGTATCCAGTTTTGCACCCAGGAAAATTATTCGTTGGGATGGAACAAGTCTTGATTTCTGAATGTTGACTGTGTATCCCAAGGCCTGTAGTAGTTGGATGGCATAGTTTAAGTGTTTTACCAGTGTTTGCTGGCTGTCCGCTTGTATGAGGCAGTCATCCAGGTATGGGTATATTTGAATCCCCTGAAGTCTGCAATGTGCAATTACTAATGCCAGGCATTTCATGAATACTCTGGGCGCAGTAGATAAGCCAAAGGGCAATGCTGAGAATTGATAATGCTCTGAACCTGCAAGAAATCTGAGGTGTCTTCTGCAACTTTGTCTGATAGGGACATGCAGGTATGCCTCCTTGAGGTCTAGAGTTACCAGCCAGGACCCCTTGCCCAGCATGGGAAGGAGTTGGTGTAAGGTCAGAATTTTGAATTTTGGCACGATGAGATAAGTACTCAGTGCGGACAAGTCCAGAATAGGCCTCCATTGCTTTTCTTTTCTTGGAACAAGGAATAGTCTGGAATAAAATCCTTGGCCTTGTTCTGTGAGAGGAACCCTTCCTATAGCTTTCATTTGCAGTAGTTTAGAAATTTGCTTGAAAGCCTCTGCCCTTTGGTTTGGTGGCAGGTTTGGCATACCTTGTCTTTTTGGTAATGTATGAAAATGGAATCTGTATCCTTTGTCTATTATTTGCAGTATCCATTTGTCCTTTGTAATACTGTGCCAATTTTTTGAGAATAAAGATAGCTTTCCACCCAAAGGTGCTTCCAATTGAGCCCTGGTTGGCGGGGTCAAAGTCAAGTCATTGAGATGGTCCTTGTGTAGAAGTTGTAGGTCCTGCAGTACCTCTCTGGTTAGGAGGTTGCCACTGACGTCCTCCGTAGGAGCCTCGAGCTTGCCCTCTACCTCTGGCACGCCTGTTTCTGCCTCTTTGAAATTTTTCTGTGTCTGGAAAGGACCAATTTTCAAAAGGCCAATTTCTGCTGAATCTTGGTGGTTGGACCTGGAGAAAATCTTTAACTGTTTGTACTGATTTAGCCTTTTCCTCAAATTTCTTTAAGACCTCTTGAGCCGTGGAGCCAAATAACTTTTGCTTTTCCAGTGGAGCATCCAGAAGCTTTGCTTTAACATGATCTGGCAGTGTTTGTTCCTTCAGCCAAGCATGTCTACGTATGACTGCACCTGTCATTGCTGACCTACATGAAGCTTCCAATGCATCATAACCACACTGCAAGAAATGGTTGCTAACCTGCTGGGAGTTATGTACCAGATCCTGAAGTGTCTTGCGATCTAGGGGTTCAGGCGAAGATAGTTTTTTATGCAATTCATCTAACAAATACTCTTGGTACTGTATCATATGGAATTGACAATTTAATGCCCTCATAGAAAGAGTGGAAGAAGTATGCACTTTTTTACCCCATCTCTCTAAAGCCCTGGACTCCCTTTCAGAAGGAAGTGGGTTTTTAGTAGTGGTGGTTGCAACTCCTTTAGGGCCCTGGGAAATAGTTTCTGGGTCAGCAGAGTGGCCCTTGTAAAGGAAATGATGTGAGTCCGGGACCCTGTAATACCTGTCAGGTTTGACAGGAGCCGGAGGAAGGGAGTCAGGGGAAGTACTAGACTCAGAGCACACATCATCAATGACATTTAAAACAGGAGGAATAGCCAAAGGTCTATGCTGAGGTAAATGCAAAAAAGTCCTTAACCTTTTCCTGGAATCAGAGAATTCCTGGCCCTGCCATTTGAAATGCTCTCTCATGGAGTGAAGGGTCTCCCCAAAGGACAACTCTTCAGGAGGGGAGGCCGAGGGAATATATTCCTCTGCATCAGAATCCTCGTAGGCCGTGAAGGCCTCCTCCTGGTAGTCTGATAGGGCAGAGTCATCTGAAGCCTCATCAGAAGACTGGGGATCTGTTTGCTCAACCCTGGGCCTTTTGTCTTGAGGAAGTTGAGAGCCCCTGTCCGGATGTGGCTGAGAGCCCCTAATTAAGGAAATAAGGTCCTCAGCTAAAGTTAAAATCTGTGAACTGGTAGTGGATCCCTGAGGAATAGCCTTGGGAGGGAGAGATTTTGGCTGTTTAGCAGCTTTAGCATGTGTAAATGCCTTTATGGACATGGATACAGGAGGCCTGGCTGCCCCACGTGCTGGAGTAGTTTTATCCAGAGAAAGGGTGTCGGACATTTCCAGAGCACCGGTTTCAGAGGGAAATTCTATGACCGACTCAGGGGTGGCCTCCGGGACCGAGGTTGTCGGTTGTGCGGTTTTGTCGGTCGGAAGCACCAAGGATTCGGTTTCAGCAGAGACCGAGACACTCACGGTAGGCCTAGGTGTGGTTTCGGCCAAAACCATGGTCCGCGTGTGTCGGTCCTTGTCCTTCCGTTTTTTGGGTAATTGAGGTGTCGGAAGCTCCGACGGCATGTTGCAACAGTACTTTTCCCCAAAAAATTCCTCTACAAACTCCACCCGACGCCTAAGAGTGCGTCTGTTGAAGGAAGCACAGGCTGCACAGGCCAAGACGTCGTGGTCTGGGCCTAGGCAAGGTAGGCAGTAAGAGTGGAAATCCTTATGAGGTATTTGTTTCCCACAAGATAAACAATTATTAACTTTAACCGTTAGATCTGACATCAGCGGAGGCAAGAAAGAGTCCCCAACGGGGTACTTAGCTTTTTGAAGTCTTCGGTAGCTGAAATCACAGGAGCTGGCCGACCGGCACTTGCGAACTGCTTCTGCTTTGTGCACTGCACGGCAAGAAAGACTGAGGAAGATGGCGTCGGCTGACGCTTTTATATCCCAGGTGCTCTGACGTCGGGAAAGGGGTGACATCAGCCGACGCTGGACCCAGACTTTGGAATCCGGCCGACCGAGGGGCTGTCTGAGGCAGGACAACCCATATGTAAGGACTGCAGATGCAGCCTTGAAGGACATCATCAAAACAGATGCTGGAGACACTATGCATATAGCTTGCCAGTTGGAACTGGTGTTCATCGGCCCACATCTGAAAGCCTTGTGTGTGTTATATTGCTGTTACCATATACCTAAAGACTGTAAACCCCCAGATACCTTGCACACAGAAAACAGGCAATATGGCACTTGGCGCAGTGGATTAAGGCTATGACAGCTAAACACACTATTCCTTATGGTCCTCGGTTGGATTCCCTTAACCTGCAAATATCTTCATTGAGAATGACTGTGTTGTGCCATTCATGTACCCCAGAGCATGTCCATGCCCTTATAAAGAACACAAACACACAAGACTTTAAAACTGTCTATCCCACCTACAATAACACTTAAACCCAAATCTACAGTTAAGGAATAAAGTTAAAAAATAAAAAAATAAAACAAAACATTGACTACATCTCTTTCCCTTTAATGTAAAAAATAACTTCACATACTGCAGTAATAAATACATACCAATATCCCCTAAAGTAACAGTGCCCTACTAATTCTGCACCCTAGAAGTAAAATATATTTATGTTTTATTGGAAAAAATGTTTAAAAATACAATAAAATATAACATAAAATGCTGCCCACAACCAGACAACTGGAAAGAAATGTTACTATCAAAATGGAACTGATTCTGTTTAAACTGAAAAAACAAAACTAAATAAGAAAATCCACAAATCCTGACATAATCCTCATTACACTACTAATGTACATCAATGAATGAATGAAGTGACACGACCAAAAAAAAAAAGATTAAAACTGATCAAAGAATGAGGGCACAAAGCCAGCACTGGGTCACTTCATTCTAAAAACATGTACAGCCTGTCTATATAGTTATTTGCTAAAAATAATTAATCTGGGAACTCTACTTTTAACTTTACAGAAAATAAAACAGAGGTGACCACTGTGTCATACAGAGATGAAACCCTGACTATGAACCTGATGACCTGAGGTCAAGTACTGTCTTGGGAGTTAGAAAGGCTGGCAGAAAAGGATGTGGGTGAGTAATGTTGACCATTCATAATGTCAGGGGGAGATAGAGAAATAACACTTCTGGCTGTGATCTCTACCAAGCAAGAGAAGGTTTGCAAGGCACTGAAATGGTCAGAACTGTGGATGTTCGCTTCATACTTCCAAGCTGGTGATTGTAGCTCTCATTAGAATGTAGACAGTAGTATATACATACAAGCAAACACACACACCCACTCTCACACACACAAACACGCACACACACACACACACACACACACACACACACACACACACACACACACACACACACACACACACACACACACACACACACGGAGCAAATAAGAGTTTCTGAGATGATACGCATGGTTGTGTCAGTCATATGGAGCAGGGTAAGGAGCTAGTAGAAATGTTACAATTTCTTGGATGCTGGTGAGGGAATAAAATACATTCATGGCTGTGTGGACAATGGCACGTTTGGGTAACTCTTGCCCTCATATTGAGGACTCCCCAGCAGTGAATAAATGAATGTGCTCATTTGCAATGATGGTGAAAAGAATGTAGAAATGGTGGTCAGGATAAAGCAGATGAACATACGTGGGTTCTGTTCAAGCAGCTTTATTATGTGCAAACACATCAGGATTGAAGCTTAATAACTGTAACCTAGGTAAACTTATAAACAAACTAGCTATTACATTCATATATCCTCATTCTCTGGCTGCACTCTGAAAATGGCACTGAAGCTAGCACGTACTTGCTATTTATATACACGTGCTGTAATTGAAATGCTTCTTAAAGGTACAACATACACACACTATTCTACAATCCGCATTTCCCTAATTATCACTAATAATTCTTGGCTTCCTTTTTCTTTGACCCCATAAATAGCTTCTTCCATTATACAATTAAATTTGTTTTTTTTTTTAATCTTTTTTGTATTATCTTCATAAATAACTTATAGTCACTATTATTCAACATTAATGGCCTCCAGTTTTTAATTTCATTCTTTCCCCTTTTTTCCATATAAATCTCATAAAACCCCTACATATTTCTGCATAACCAATACCATCATTTAACCATTCATTAAATATTTTTACAAAATTTTCTTTTTGCCATTGCGTTAAATTTCTATACATTAGATATCCTATTCTGTGGGCGGCCACGGTGGTGCAGTGGTTAGCGTTGCTACCTCACAGCAAGAGGTTCTCCGGTTTGATCCTCGGTTGGGGTGCCCTCTCTGTGGAGTCTGCATTTCCTCCCTGTGGTTGTGTGGGTTTCCTCCAGGTGCTCTGGTTTCCTCCCACATCCCAAAGACATACTGTAGGTAGATTGGATACTGTAAATTGGCCCTAGGTGTGAGTGTGTGCATGTGTGTGCCTTCTGTGGAAGGCTGGGTGTCAGGCTGGCAACTCAACACCGTAAAACTCCACTGCCAATCATGAGAGGACAGGTGATCCACTGTGGCGACCCCTAACCAGGAAAAGCTGAAAGAAGAAAAAGCTATCCTATTCTGTCTAGCCCAGCTGCTGGACTTATTTCTTTCTTTCATTACATTTTCTGAATCTACAATTGTAATTTGTTTTTCTAATTCTTTGTTAATTTCTTCTGAAACTGCTTTACCTTCCACTGATTTTTTTCTTTTTCTTTCTTTTTACCAACTCTTTCACATACTTAAATCTGATATTTGTAATAACTGTCTGTTTTCTGTCAATTTTCTTTTTCTGCTTTACATTTCTGTCATTATGTCACTATCTTCCTTTTACATTTCTACTTACATATGGTGATACTTCTTCCTTTTGTTTATATAATAAATCTTTATTTTTTTCTTAATTCTTTTGATAAATCTCTTCTTTTCTAAAACATTCCTTTCATTCCTATCAAGACTATATAAAGCAGATTTGTGTATTTCTCTATATTCTTTGTTATCTTTTTATCTTTTTCTATTTTCCCAAGTTAGATACATTCTTTTTATATTTCTCCTTAAATGTTATCCACCATTCTGGCCAACTTTTGCAAACAATTCTCATTGTCAAATGATCTGTTGATGGCATTGCTATTACTTCAAAACCATTATCGTTCCACTCATTTTCATTAATTCTCTGAATTTCTTTTCTAGTTTTTATATATTCTTTATTTTCATCTACTTCAATCCATATTGCCAAATGATCTCAAAAATCCATTTCCACTGCTTCTTCTGTCACTATTCTTATAGTTTTAGATATCAAAAAACTAATCTATCTTTGTTTTTAATTTTCCTCTCCTATATGTGCTTTTATTCAAACCGCATAGCTCTAAATTCCTACATTTATTTATTTCATTACTTTCTTTTCTGATCTATTTTTGCTTTTTAAATGTCAAATTACAATTAACATCTCCTGCTTTATTATAAACTATATTTCCTACAACATAATCCGATATTTTTTGTTTGAAATCATTTTCCCTTTCTTTAAGTATCACATATGCATATACTGCTATTAATCTATAAATTTTCGCTTTCCACCTACAATCCAGTACCATTAATCTCCCTAACTTAACTAAAGTATAATCTAAGATTTTATTCCCTTCCTATATAATATAGCAATCCCTGAACATGTTTCTTTACCCAAGTTCCATTGTATAACTCTTAACCATAATGTCTCTGTCTGTTCTCTTTCTTCTTCATTTATACCCCTAATACTATCAAATCTACCTCACACATACTACACCATTCTATCACTCCAATTCTCCTTTGTACACTTTTTATACTATTATAATTAACAGACAAAATCCTAAGATTATTTTTCTCCCCTTTGTTTAGTTTACAATTGATTTTTTACTTATCTGTTTCCTTTTTCTTTTACTTTCAGCACTAAATCCTGAAATGTTCTTTTCCAATCTTTAACCCTTTTCCCAATTGAAGTTTTCTTTTTAATCCTTTTCCAATCTACATCTTCCCCATCACCGACTTCTCTCCCACTTCCCCTCTTGCCTTCTCCTTTTTGTGTATTAACCACATTTTCTTCTTGATTTATAGCTTTACTTTTCCTTTTATCATTTTGTTGTTCCTCCTGTTGCAGTTGTTCCTTATTATGTACATATTTTCTTTTGTTCTGCTTCTTATTCTAAATGTTTCTCCTTGTCACAGTTCATCCATACAAGTCCTGTTTGTTTACATTTACAACATATCTCTTCACATTTGTTAGCATCATGACCAATTTCCCCACATAAATAACATCTGTTTTTATCACAATTACTTACAAAATGTCAGTCTATCCCACAAAAAAAACATGTTTTTGGTTGTTGTCAATAATTTACAACAGTTTTATGACCATCAACATTGGAATGTGTGTAATTTTTACCATTTTCCATTTTCAAAATCATATTACAGTCCCCTGACCCTGTCCAAAGTCCTCTATTATCAATTACTTTAGAAACATCCTTTACCTCCTTAAAAAAATCTTTAATAATTATTTTTTAACAATCGCTCTTTCAGTTTCTTTCCAAAATGGCATGTTAACTTTTTTCTAAAGGAGACTTATTGTAAAATTTTCTTTGAGATGGCTGAAATATTAGATTTTTCTTTCCTGAAGAAATATAAAAAAAGGAAATGTAGTCATGGAATAAATATATTATAAACACTTTTTGGGGAAACAATAAGTCTCCTTTTTAATTGACATAAAAACTCTAACCTCTTGTGCCTTTATTCCTAAGGGCACAACAATCTTGCCTCATACTTCATACCTGTCCATTTCTGATTCATCTTTAGTCTGGATTCTCGCTATGTACTTCTTTCTTTCTTTCTGATTTTTCTGTCTTCTTTTTCTCTCTTCTAAGTTCTTTCTGCTCACTGACCACTTCCGTGAATGACCTCTTCTTTAATTCCTGCCCTTCTTCCTTGTTGATTCTTTCCATCATGTTGCCCCGTAATATGTCCTTCCCTGTCTCTGGCTCACTCTCTCCTACCAAGTCCTTTAATACATCATCCCACAACCATCCCAACTGGAGGATTCTAACTTTTTTATTTATTTTATTAATTTTAACATTTGTTTACCTGGTTAGTCTGACAGAGTTAGAGCCCATTTCCATAGGCGGCCAGGGGAGAAACTCTCCATGCAGAGACATTAATAAAATGGTGACAACATTAAGTTGATAAAGCTTCTAATACAAGGCAGAGTCAAATACAGGAGAGACTGAAGTTGCCAATAAACCTTCAAATGTTGTACAGAAATATACAGATCATTAGGTATAATTAAGTAATCATACAAAGAGACATATAGTGCTTATGATAGGTACACGTATGTCATACAGTAAGTACTTTCCTGAAGCTAAATAAAAAACGTAATCTTATAGTATGGTAGAAAGAGGTTGAAATCAGGTGGCTGAGGAGTAGCAAGTATAAAATATATGGAATACAATTACAGTCAGGTATAGTTGGCAGACAAAAGGGAAAGGACATGCCCAAAAATTTACTTGAGATAAGCAAACAAGTGCAGAGGTGCTATCAAAATTATGGGCAGGTGGGTTTTAAGACACATAGTCTAGAGAAGTAATACAGAAGGGAATTATGTTGGGCTTTGGCAGGAACAAATCCAAGAGTTCAGGAGAGTTCTTCCTTCCATTGGTCTCCATCCTTTGATTCTTCAAAAAGATCCCTTTGGAATAAAACCTCTGAATCCTTGATCTCAACTTCTTGGCGATCGCCTCTATCCTTTGGAATAAATCCCCTGAATCCTTGATCTCACCTTCTTGGCATTTGCCTCTACCCTTTGGAATAAATCCTCTGAATCCTTCATCTCACCTTCTTGGCATTTGCCTCTACCCTTTGGAATAAATCCTCTGAATCCTTGATCTCAACTTATTGGTGTTCGCCTTTACCCTTTGGAATAAATCATCTGAATCCTTTATCTCACCTTCTTGGTGTTCACCTCTACTCCATTCTACTTCAACGTCATATTTTGCATGCTGTTCTCCTAGCCGCCACTGCTATAGGAATAGAACACATGCTCACACTCATCAGCCGCATGTACCACGATTGTTGTAACAGTAGGAGAGGTTCTCTGATGCCCTTGCCAAATTTCCCCTAGCATTATAAATACCAGATCAGGTCTTCCCGAAAAACAGGTTACTAGCCCAGTGAAGACTAATCCAGTCAACAAAGGATAAAAAAAAAAAAAAAAAAGTTTTCAAGGCTTTTGCAATTCTCCTTCTGAATAATTTTATTTCCTTCAAGAGCAGACACACGTGCAGCTTTTGCCAACCAACTGATCACCCATAAAATTTTTTGAAAGAAGGCATCCAGTTGCCATCGATAGAAATGTTACTTCTGAGTAGGCATGTAGAACACTAAGAATATTTTATATAGGAATATTTTGTATGCATCTGACTAAAAGTCCTGTAAAGTACTGAGATGTTCTAAAGTTAATGTGGTTTTACTAAACAGAAAAGGCCCACTTATTTTCTGTGAAAAGTATTAACTTTAAGAGACATAAATATTGGCAAGGGGGTCTTGATTGTTGTTGCTATTATTAATGTCTTTAGTGGAGTTAACCTTGATATGACAAAAAGCTTGGCAATTTACAAACAAAAACTTCATCAAGGGGGTTGTACTCATCATCACCTTGAAAATCCCCCATTCAAGTGATATAAGATTTTAACCTAACTGAACAAAGTTAAACTGGCATGCTTATAGTCCTATCCATGTCAGAGTTAACAAAATTCCCTTTACCGCATTGTAGTGTGGTCTCGGAGTTGGTATATTTAAAGAGTGGGGGGTGTGGGGGGTGCAACGCTTTATTTCGTTTTCACTTGTTTTTTTTTTTTTTGTTTTTTTTTCATCAAAGTTTTGTAAGTTCGAACATATTGGTTCGAACATATGGTGTTCAAACCTACAAAACTTTGATTATGTGATATAGACCCACAGAGAAAAATAAACCATAATTCTAGGGAAGCCTCAATGGCACAGTGGTAGCTGATAGTAATACTTATTTCTTGTACAAAGAATTTGATTTTGTGGTTGGGACTGGTTAGTGAAATTACTAATTGAATTTCCACTCCTATAAAAAATAAATTTGGTGCTGATACTCAGAGTGCTACCTGATAATATCATACCTTTCTTATGTAAAGGGTTTGATTTAGGGGTTAGAGTTAGAGGTTTGTCACACACCTCCCCCACCTATGGAACATACTTCTGCAGGTAAAACAATGTGATCCACTAGCATCATTCAAGCAGAGACTGGATGATTGGAGGGGTCCCCTCATATTTACATCAGAAATGACTTCCCTACCATCCTTGTGAAAGGGGGTACAGCCTGAGGATGATAAAATAATAAAAAATAAATTATCCACATTTTAGCATAAAACATCTGGGGGGGGGGGAGTCTGAAAAGTCCTGTTTTAGATTGCCTGCTAGTCAGCCCAGTCTGGGTTTAAGTGTCAAAACCTCCACAGATATCTTCTCTCTTCAGAAAAAAATGTATTAGTTAATACCTGTTGTGCAAAAAATAGCTTAACTTGAGTGTTAAAAAGTGTAGTGTTATTTCTTTCAGAAAGCATTTATTATCCACAACATGCAGTATAAAAAGCACATCATTACTTAATATAAATGTAGTCATTGATTTGGACAACTTGGGTTGTCAGCTCTTGCTTCTTTATCATCACATGGCTATTGTAGTTAGGAAATACTTCTACTTGGTATAACTAATAGCCAAAGGTATTTTGTCCAGATCCAAAAAAATGTTCATTGCCTTTTTCCAGTACTGATCAGATTCACTGTAAAATATGATGCTCCATTTAGTATGGAGCTCATGCAACATAGCAAACTTGAAAATCTCTAGAGGTTCCTAACAAAAAAGATCTTTTGTCTTACGAACCTTGGTTACCAAGATAGACTGTAATTTCTTTCCTTGTATCTGTGTCTTATACACTGCTGAGGGGGATCTCTATCTTGCTTATTGTGCCGTTGGAGTTCCAGTGGTCCTTGACTTACTTACTATATTTTAATAAAGTCAAACAGCTCAATTAATACTAGAACATGAACTCTAAACCTTCATCAGCAGATAAAGATAATGCTATGGAGAGAGAAATTCATTACCCAGCTCATCCCTTTACTGGAATAAACGTCCTCTGCAGGTTAAACAATGTGATTCAATATATTTGAAAATCTTTGTTCATCCATAAACTAAAGCAACGAATGTGAACAATCTGGTGAAAGGAACTAATATTACTGCCAAAGGTGGTAACCAATCTAAGTTTTTGCCCACCATAAACTTGATTATTCTTACATTGATATTTTAATAATCCATCCCTTGATATA